>NW_010303057.1:3186-35569 GCF_000700745.2 Antrostomus carolinensis
GCTGCAGTGAGGGTTTGATGTGCAGCCTGTGATGGAGACATAGCCCTGGAGTCAAGGGGCATCTTGGAGAGACTTAACTGGGACTGGTATGAGGAGTCAGATTGAGGTGGGGCTGGGACTAGGACAGGCTGGTGAAGACCCAGCCAGGAAAATCTGAAGGTATTAGACTGTGTGCTCCAGTTCGTCCCAGTGGATGACTTAGTTAGGGGCTGTAGACTTCTCTTGGGCCCCCTTTTGTAAGCCTTCCAGGCTTCATCAGCAATATCTGTGGCAAAAGGTGTTGGTCAGGAAATCCAAACCTTTCCATAATAGTTTCAGAGCAAGTGGTGTTCCAGGCTTGGGAACTCATCTTGACAGGCAGTTGATGGCAAAGAAAGAGAATTCCTATTTCAGATGTTAGATGGATAGCCAGTCTGTAAATTTCAGGCAGGAGACGTGCTCCTGTGAACAGGAAGGAAATATTTCCCTGTTGGTGACTCACAAGCAGTGACCTGATCAGAGTCTGCTTGAAAAAGCATCTGACCTTGAAGTTTCTACTGTGGAATAGCTTTATGTGAAAGTATGGATTGACCCCTGAGGAGCTAAACACCAAGCTACCTTGGTGTTTACCAAGAACCTGCAGAAGCCATTTGCCTCCTAGTACATCATGGGGGACCTGGATTATCTCCACAGTAGTGTTCTGTGGCAGGAGTAAACCTACTCAAACCTCAAGCTGATACTGGCCTTTCACTCCTTAAACAATTCCTACAAGTAATTCTCAAAAAGGCTTGAAAAGGCCTGACAGTGTTTCTACCACTACTGTAAATATTTAGCTTATTTAACTAGAATTTTATAAACAGCTTGAGGAGAAATTTTGGGTAGTGTTTGAATCACCCGTTGTCCAGGTGAAGTGTTGTATAACATGCATATGTAATGAGGGCTCTTATCTTCCTGTATCTTTTTCAGTTCACTGAATTACACTCCTATGCTGTTAAAGTGACAGCCAAATGAAAGTCTCTGAAGAAAGAAACCGTGCTGTGTTAGGATTCGATGATGTACAATGAGCAAGGAGTGGGGCCACAAATTAAACGACGAGAATAAAACAAAGCGTTCGCTACCTAACCACCGACTATCCCACAAGCTCAATGAAGCTTCCTGTGGAAGAAAATGATGTGTGATTGTATGACTAAAGCTGTATTGTGATACATGTGTTCAATAGAAAGCTGATGTTTTGAAACGCTGTAGTAGTTGGCTTTGGTTTTGGTGTATTACAGACATTTTACTGGGTCCACTAAATCAAAGAGCGCTTTGTACCTGATGCTTTATTCCTGTAATCAAGTTGCCTCTCATTCTCTGATAGGCTAAACAGATTGAGCTCTTTAAAGCCTTCACTGGAAGGAGTTTTATTCATCTCCTGAATATTTTTTGTTTGTGACTGATTAACTGTTTCTGTGAGAAACTGTCCAGTTGTCCAATATCCTTTATAGAATGTGAACATCAGGACTGTGCAAAATATCTGAGTTTGACTCTCACCAAAGCATCGATGGTAATGGTATCTAGAGGTGAAAACCAGCTGTGTTTCCTACCTCACCCATCCTGTGGTGCTAAATCCATGTTACTAAAATCTCATACTCGGTGCTTTGTCCTCTGTGACTTCTATATTCTTTCAGATTATTTGTTTTCCATGAGATAGTTCCCCATTCTCAATAACTGGTTTAATAATTCCAGACTGTATCTGGTTGTATTCAGCTGCATTTTGTTTGAATGAGTCTAGTTTACCAACTAATCCTATCCTCTTAATTACTTACTGTTCTGCCAAAGTTTTGTGCAATCCATAAAATTTATTGGAAGTTGTTTGATATTTCCTTCAAGTCCAATGGTAAAAACACATATTAGCCTAGTCCTCAGCCCCTCCTTTAAAACATGCCTATTTGATGATCTCTTCTGGCATTAGTGGAGGAATGTCTGTGAATTTTTATATGAGTAATCATGCCCTTCTTTGTAGCGATCTGATACAGTAGCAATGCAACTAGAAAGTACTTTAATGTTAAAGAGAAATGCTATTTTCTTTTGTTAACCCTTCATTTTGTTTGTATCACGTGAGCAAAGTTGTTAGGTGGGAGTGCTCTCTCTGTTTTTCAATATTCTAATGTATTTCTCCTTTCCTCTCTGCCATCTCCATGGCAGACCTGAAGTTGTCTTATCCTCCCTATATGACTCTGAGAGAAGTCCTTGATGTTTGTGCTATTAAGGTCAAGGTCGACACCTTGAATAACGCTTGTTAAGTAAATGGCAATGAAATATGATCTTACTAGTCAGATCTATCTAAAAAGGCTAAAAGGGAGAGTGCCTTCTGACTGTATAGCTTATGTTATTCTTCATTGGCCATTAGGTAGTATTTTACACTTGAGAAGATAGGCATGGCTACCTGCTTATAGAAAGATCAGCTAACAATGAAAAATTTCATTTCTGGCCCTCTCTGTCTTTTAAAAATTAGGAAAAAGTATCTATCCAGTAAGATAAAAACTGCCCTCTTTATACTGTAATTTTCTCTTAGCCTGAAATATTAACACCTTAATCGTAAAATACCATGTCTCCCACAGGACAAAGACAGAACAGAGAACATGCCAAGGATGAATCATCTGGTTTTGTCATTGCTCATTCAGACACTTTGGTGATGGATGGATGGACAGACGAATAGATTGAGCCCAGAGCTGTGAGCCAGCTCTGCAGCTGGCAGGTAAGTCCCTGGAAGCTCACCGAAATGCTTTCTCAAGCATCACATCTCTATTTTACATGTTGTATTTTGCAAAATCATATCCTAGAATATAAAGTATCTTCTTAAGACAACAGGATCACACTTAAGCATACATCTACTTTCAGTGGAACTGAAGCATGTGCATCTTGTACATGTGCTCGAGTAAGGATCTGAAGAAGGGCGCTTTCTTGGATGGGAAAATAGACTGCTCTTACAAGACTTGGAAAACTGAAAATTAATGGTGTACAGGTGACATAAAAACAGTAATAATATTGCATATCAATGGATCCCACAAAAATCCCAAATGAACTAAGTTTCCAGTAAATCTTACACCACTTGTCTCCTAAGAATAAAGGAAAATCTCTTACATGACTACTTTTCCTGTCTGTGCCATCTAACAGGCAAGTTAAAGCATTTTATAACCCTGGAATGGAGAAACATTGACAGCAATGGTGTCTCCCTGCCTTCCCCTGGTGTATCTCCCAAGATAGCTTGTCCCACAGTAGTGTGATGTGCTTATGGATCTGGCAACATTTGCATTAGGAAGCTTCTTTTTTATGAATTGTAACATGGCCAAAACATTTGTTTCATGCTAAGTGTGGTTTTTAGGGACCGAGGATAATTTTCAGTGTGTTCATCGGCATAAATAAAAAGCTTCAGTAATGCATGTTGACATAGTTTTGGGTTTTTTTTAAATATGAATTCTCATTGGCTTTGGGACAGGAAGGAGAGAGGCAGGTCACAACGACATGTAGAAAGAAACTTCCAGATAGAAAGAAACTTCTTTTTAATGCAGTTTTGTTATTCAGATACGACTATGAATAAGTTGAACAGCCTTCTGAACTTTCTTCCCTGTTGAAAATTAAGTTGTCTGCCTATTTTGATGTTTCAGTAAAGTAAAATTATTCATAAAATGAAATGCCAGTAATGCCAGTCTTGTAGTTTGTTTTCAGTTTTAGTAACATTAATATGATGCTTGACTCACTGTTTGTCACATCTGTAGATAGCTCATATAGTGTGTCTGTGTGTGTGTGTGAAATTCTGTAGGTCTCTTGAGAGGTTAACAGCTTTTCTGTAGTTCTAGTCCACACACACACGTGCACACACACATTTTTATATGCTACCCTCTCAAGAGAGCTATAATATTTTAAATTATGCAAATATATATACATGTATATTTATATTTGCCAAGTAGACCAAGGGTGTAACTTGACATCACGGATACATGTGTGGAAATTGCCTACATACAATGCTGTAAATTACTGTACAAGCAAGTTCATCCCTGTCACCTTTTGTTTGCCTGTTGCTCAAGAAAATGAAACAATTTCACACAGTATGATCAGTAAAGAGCAGCTGTGGACTTAATTCTGTGCAGGTGTCCAAACAAAAGTATCTATCCACTGACTGTAAAATAGAAATGTGTAACAAACAATCCTGCTGTATATTTGATGCCTCCTCCTTTTTACTGCTTTACTGCACCTCTTTCAACAGCAGCGTTGTGTCTTTATGCTCAGTTTTGTCACACCTTTCTTCATTTATGATCTCGTCTGTGTGAGTACGGAAAAGCCAACCTCGTTGGAACACAGATATTTTTTTTAAAAGGTGTTTCAAAGAGTTATCCCAGATGTTTTATTTTGCTGCTCACACACTAGCACTGTTAACCAAAGCACTGATAAAGAGCAAAAAGAAGCATGAAATGATGCTATGACAAATAATAACTTCTGGGAAACAAAAATACACAGTGATCAGCACATGACAGTCTGTATTGAAAGTAAGGCTAATATCATCCCATTACTTCTGGCCTAGAGCTCTTTTGATCATATTTGAAGAGTTACATTTGTCTTGGGACATTTGGAGAATCAGCGGGGGGCGGCTTCAATCAACGTTTGCTTTGATGTTTGTATATGCAGAAAATTAACATTCAAGTGCGTGTGTGCGTATGTTATAGCAATGGATGTAGTGGATGGATGAGAGTCATTATTTGTTGTTAAAATGTTAGCAATGTCTTTGATGGACAAGATGCAATACAACCTTTGCTGCGCAGAATTTAGGGTCTAAACAGACAGAAGTGCAGCAGATAGGGTATGTCAGAAAATTCCGGAGAAAGAGATTCATATTGTTTGGTATCACTTTTTAGTTGAAATGGATTGGAATGGGTTTGTGTGAGTTTTTATTAGTTTGGGTTTTGGTTTTTTTACAGTAGGAAAAATGGAAGATATGGGTCTTTGGGGGGAAAAAAATGTTAATTAAGAGTGGGATTTCTGGACTGGCATGTGGATGAGAAGGAGTTTCTATCCTGGCAGTATGACTGTTAAAATACCTAACTTTGTACTAACAGTACACACTGCAATGTTTAGATCAAATTTTCTAGCGAATACACTGAAGGAGTTTGGAGCACTCAGATAATAGCTGGGGAAGGACTTTTCATAAGGACAACTAATGACAAAACAAGGGGAAATGGGTTTAAGCTGAAAGAGGGGAGGTTTAGATTAGATATTAGGAAGAAGTTCTTCACTGTGAGGGTGGTCAGACACTGTCCCAGGTTGCCCAGAGAAGCTGTGGCTGCTCCTCCCTGGAAGTGTTGAAGACCAGGTTGGATGAGGCTTTGAGCAACCTGGTCTAGTGGAAGGTGTCCCTGCTGATGGCAGGGGGGTTGGAACTGGATGAGCTTTAAGGTCCCTTCCAACCCAAACCATTCTGTGATTCTATGATTCTATAATAGGCAAAATCTAAGAGACTTGTAGGAAAAAAAAAACAAACTGAACCCATATATTACAAGATCATATTGTTCTGAGAGAAGAAACAAATCTTGGGAAAGCAATTTCATCAGCATTCATAGCACTAAGCAGTGGCACAGTTCCTGTGAAGCCTGCTCCAGAAATGACATCATTTGTCCACTGTGACATACTAGACCACTCCGACTGGCACACAAATACTGAGCAGCTGCCCCACACAAATCCAGTTGCATATCTCTAGCAAAAGAAAGACTCCAGTCAGAGATATGAATGGTTATTCACCCATCTGCAAAAAGAAATGCCGCGTGCCAGGCAGCAAACAGCAAGCATCGCACATTCACTGATGAGCAGAGTGATAATGGGAAAACCATGGGGAATTGTGTTGGTAGGAAATGGGGAAAGACTGGAGGTCTGTTCTGTTAAACCCGTTGGTTCCAGCGAGGACACTGACCAAGCTCACTTCCCATGTACCACTCCAGATGTCCATGAAACTTTTTTTCTTTTTCCTCCAAGTTTTCTTTCACATAAGCAAAAAATGACGCTGCCACTGACACACCAGAGATGATCCTCAGTCTGCTGGAGGTCTGAGAGGAAGGCAACTGAAGTGGTAGATCTCTTCTCTGCCTCTCCACAGTGCCAGCTGCCCTGGAAAGACTGAGGATAAAAGTTGTGGCCATTGCATTCCCCCAGTTGGCTTTTTAGGCTCTGGGTTACGACAGACAAGATATGCACAGGTCACACCAGTTTTACAGTTTCTCTTAGTTATGTTTGTAACCAAAAAGGGCTGTTGTTAAGGAACAGAGAGTATAGAGAGATCTTTGATCCCCTGCCTAGACTGAGGGAATTAGCTAAATGGTGAATATCTCACATTGTGCAATCATTATTGTTCATCATTGTGACAGGCCGGAAAGAGCAAACATAATCATTAATACAAGGTATTGTGATAATGGCATTGTGTCCCAGCTTTAAATTGTTTAAACAAAGCTTCTCTTTTATTTAAGTAACTCCCTGATAATTCTGTTAAATCTTTATTTTCTTCAGTCTTGAATCAGCATTTAAATAGAGACATCTTGTGTCCTCTGGCTGAAGTGGGCTTACAGGCGGGGAATGTCTGTGTTTGTGTGTGTTACTCTCTCTCCCTCCCTCAATATCCCTTTGGAGTACTGATTGTAGAGCACAGCTATGACTGAATATTTTTCTTGAAACATCAGATAAAATTTTCTAGCTAAATATTATTGTACACATATGCTACTTCTAGATGAAAACATTATCAATGTAATATTCAAAGAAATACATTAAGCTACTTTTCTTCTGCATTTTCAGAAATGAGTTGTTATTAGTTGTTATGAGTTGAAATTGGTGTTGTATTCCAGTTGAACAACAGTCACTAGCAACAGTATTCTACCTAATGTTGTTTCTTTTATGAGAAGATAGTAGTACTCATTTTCAATGTGAAAATTGCAATTTCAGCTTTTATCCTGAAGTATCACATATCTCTGTATTTTCCCCAATAGGTAGTAATGTATTTAGAAGCATGGAAGCATAGTGTGTGAGGCAACACCCTCCCTCCTCTGTAACTCTTCCTGGAAAATGTTAGCCCTGCTTTTGAAAATCAGAATCATCAAAAAAACCTAATATATTACAAAGAAAATTATCTGAAAATGTGACTATTCATGAAAAAATACACACACATATATAATTTATCTTTATTTGATAGTGCGGTTCATGCATGATTCAAATAAAAGTAATCAGCAGTCAGTTTTGTTTGTATGTTTCTTTTAATGTTCGTTCACAGTGCCGGGAATGTGCAAGGAATAAAAGCCCGTGGATGAGCACAGGCATAAGGAAATTGTGTTAAGTTGCTTTGCTAATACTGAAGACACTCTCTTAATGGCCAGCTTCATGTTAGAGGTAGAGAGGAGATCCCCCTCAGGGATGACTACCTATGACCCTGCTGGCAACTCCGTACAGGTAAGGGGGAAAATGTAATCTGCCAAACAAACTCAGGCAGAATTTAATACATCTTATAGCAGTAGCCAACATTTCCAAGCAGGTAAGCTCTTAGTTGGGGATTATGGAAGCCGAGGAGATATTAAGCTAGCTTTGTTTCTTCAGAGCAGCACTGTTATCTGTACTGACCACTGGAGCTAGATGTCAATGCCTGTCAAACATCTCATGTACCCTACTCAATTTACTGTCCCTTGTGTGGCTCTGAAAGACCCTCCTCATCATCTTGCGTTTGCTTTGTGTGTGGGGCAGCAATGTGCATGGTAGGAGACATTGCCTTGGATCTGTCCCCCTCCTGTATTGGTGAAATAGCCAGAGGGGATATAAGTGAATTCTCCACTGTGAGTCAGGCTTCGAAACAAGTGCCCAGAGGGGTTCTCCATTATCAGTGGAGAATGAAAATGGAGAAGGCCATGAGCAAATATAACTTCAGACCTGTCCCTACTTCTGTTGAGACTTGCAGTGGGAACCGTGATTGGTGTGAATGAGACTGTATGGATGTGCAAGCACCAAAGTAACATTGGGAGATGGACTATAAGAATGGCTGTTCCTAGAATCATAGAACGGTTTGGGTTGGAAAGGACCTTTAAAAGTCATCTAGTCCAACACCCCTTGCAGTGAGCAGAGACATCTTCAACTAGATCATCATCTGTTGATGGTACCCAGATTAGGAGGTCATCAGGATAACAGCACACATCTACATGCAGCTTCTGAGGAGATCTGCATCAGCAGACAGATCAGTGAGTAAATCCTGATGACTCACAGAGGTGGGACAGGAAGAAGATATTGTTTGCTGTTGGTGCCTAAAGACAACAGAAAGGCACATCCAGCAGCAGCAAATGGTTACCAAACTAAAAGGAAACCAGCAGTTAGGGTGAGGACTGGATAGCTTTTCTACTATGTCATTGCATTATAAATGCTGACCAGACTATTGGGTTACATACGCCTTGGTGCTTGTGAGTACATGGGTCAGAGTGAGATCAACACCCTCCCGTTCTGTAAGATCTCAAATTGAGCTTTACTAAACTGTTGCTACACAGTGTTGCAGTGTTGTTTCCTAGACTTTTCAGGAAGTGAAGCTTGAACTACATGACCTCCAGAGGTTCCTTCCAATCGAAGTTATCCTGTGATTCTGTCACTTGCATGGAGGAATTAGTAGAGTATATTCCATGAACTCCATTGCACAGGAGATGAGTATAGTTACGTGGTCCTTTTTTAAATCTTACTTTTTTTGTCTTCATTTATTCCAACTACCCATGTCCTCACAGGTAAGGATTAAAGTCTTTTTTGTTTTCTTTTTAAAAAATTTGAGTCACCCAGGTACCAGGAAAAAAAAAAAAAACAAAGCATTTTCAGAGCATAAAAGTTAGTTTCATGTTCTCAAGAGGGGTTATTTTGACTATCTGTTAAATAATCTTGCACTGGAAAAAAATTCCCTTCAGTGAATCATTTTGATCAGAAGGTTGTAAACCTCTGAACTTGAGGGAGCTGGGATTGAAATGTCATCTCAGTTGTTGACTGAGACAGGATCAATCACAAACAATGAGGATTATATATCCCCATTAAAAAAAAATACAGTGCTCATGTTGAACCCCCCAATTTGCAGACCTCATCTTGTCATGTTCTTCACTGTGCTGAGCTGAATGTATGAGGCTGGAGTGACAAATAATCTCTCTGGTTCATCTCACAATAATGTTGATGCACATGTAGAACGAAGGCTTGTTACTCAAAATCAAGCACCTGTGTCAGCTCTACCACAGACTACGAGTTGTGCTTGTTGCTTTGCTTATTGTCTGAGAAAATACTGTTTCTTTAAAAACACTAAAGGGTCTGCTGTGAACCCCATCATCTGCTCCCTGTCTAGCCTTTACCCTTAATAGAATTTCCTGTTAAAAGAACCAAGCCATTTGTCATGTTGGTGGTCTGACAACTCGGGGAGTAAATGTAAATGCATCTCTTCCCTGCATCACTTTCCTCCCTTCTTGATCTCCCCTGTTGTGATTTTTTGGGGGGTTTTGGTTTGGTTTGAGGTTTTTTTTTTAATAGCTGCTAACATTAGTGATTGTTTTTGATAGTGAGAGAATTTGGTTATACAACAAAATGAAACATTTTTCTCCTGAATTTTGCTTTTGCTGGTTCTCTGACTTTTCAGTGTCGCTATTTTACTGGTATTTCCAGTACCAAAATGAGTTCCACATTTTGTTCTTGCGTCCTCCTGCTTTATCATTCTATTACTATTTATCACATTCAGTCTCATGAGCATGGTGGGAAACAGAAGCCATATCTCATTTCTCCATTTCTCTTCATACTCAGATTACTACCAAATTTTCCTATCATTATTCTTGTATAATACACAAAAATTTCCTCACTTTCCACCTCCACCTATGCCTTAATACTTTCTTACTTTGATTGTAACATATAACCTGTAACCTACTCTTTACTAGCTGACTTGACACTTCCATGGCTTCTGTTCCCCTTATCTAAACCCCCTTGCATCTTTTTTGGCCATCTTCCTAAGCTGTATAATTCTGCATCTTTGAAATTCCCCACAAATTCACCTTCTGTATCAACTCAGACTTGTTTTTATTACATTCAAACCCTCTCCCCTGTACGTGCTTTCTGCTGTCTTCCTTAGCATGCCATCTTAGAAACAGTTTTTCCTAAATTTTCTTCACTTGTACTTACTTCCCTCTGTCCATTCTATACATAAAACACTTCCAGATTCATCATACAGCTGTCCTCTCATTTCTTTGATTAAGAGCTCTCTTCTGTAAGGAATTCTGTGCTCAGTTACACTCATGTGACATCAGTAACTCATGGAATTGAGCTCAATGCCTTTGTACAGGTGTAAGTAAGAGTAAGAGATACTGCAGAGTGCTTAGAAAAGATAGCAGGCATTTACTTCGAAGGTTCTTTTTTGTTCCATTTAGATCTAGTGCTTAATGATTAGTGCTAATTAAGGTGTCACTGCAAGATGTCTTATAATCTTTAAAGACAATTCTAATGCATAGTGCTTTAGTTTCCTTTTCTGAGTAGCTAAGTTAAAATCTTACCACGTTAAATCATTAAGGATTGCTATTGATGGGGAGTGGGATCTAAAGTTCTTTCAGAACCACTGGTGTAATAAATCAGTGGTTTCCCCTTGATACCAAGCCTGTGTGAGTGTGTCAAATACTTTGTTCACGTAATGTTTGATCAGTAAATCCTTCAGACTTGATATCCTGCCAGTGGGCCTGCCACAATTCGTGTATTCATAAACATTGTCCTTGAGATCTTGTCTGTTCCTTTCTGTGCAACCCAGTGTATTAAAAGAAGTTTATCTTTTTGGGTAGGGAACAGTATCCTGCAGCTTTTATGAATTACTAGATGCCGTCATAGTTCTTTACTGATGATGTTCCCTGGTTGGAGTTACATATTATGAAGCACAGTTATTTCCAAGATTTAATAATGTGACAATTAAGAATTTATTTGATTTTTTTTTTTCAATAACAGAGCCAAGGAGAAATTAATGGTTGTTTGTGTCATGTCTCCTAGTCGATTCGATCTGACCTTTGCCTTAGCAGGGATTACAGATTTAGGAACTGAATAAATGAGTCAGTAACAAATTTTAGAAACATCAAAAAGGTTTTTATTCTATGAAACAGAAACCAAGAAAAGCATATAATATTCTTCTAGTGCTTACTTCTACCACCTTTTTCCCTGTTACCCCAATAAATAGGTATTTTGCCTGAGAAAGGCCTGCATGTATGTTCTAAGAAAATGTTTGCATACAAGATTTAATTACTGCTGTCATTTCCCAAACTAATCTCAGTGAGAAGGTTTGATGAACGGATCTCTCAAGTTAAGTTTTTCTTAACACATCTTTAGAACTACAGCCGACCTTAAGGAAAGCAACAGGAAGGCTTTTCCAAACAAAGGGCTTTTTTAAGACAAAAGCTGATATGATTTGTTCACGTTATATTTGCAAGTGTTGCATCTCGTCTGGTTGAATCACTCTTGATTTACACAAGAGGATATAGTTTACAGTATCTTTGTCTAATAAATTATCAATATGCCCTATTGCCATTTGACTAATAAAAAGGCTTTTAACCTCTCTGGCCTAAAACTAAAGAATACTTTTATTGCTGTGCTATACTATAAATTGCATCACTGAAAATGCTGTAGAGAGACTTTTATTTTATGCAGTTGAGTGGGATCATGGAAAGCTAGAGGTTTGGGCGTAGACAGTGTGATATTCTGTCACCTTTTGCTGTAGGAAAGGAATGCTTCATTAACAAGGCAAAATTGCCACTAGGACTGGCTGAAGTAAGACAGAAATTTCAAAAGAATTTCACCAAAGGGTAGGTATGTTCTGGCAGTTCTTTCCCAGGTATTCTCATTCAATCCAGTGGGACCACACAGATAGATCTCATCTACCTGAATACATGCACTGCATTTGGTACAAGAAAGTAGCTTTGTCCTTAGAAATCAATCTTAGAGGTATATGTAGAATTTGTTGTTTGTTTGTCTAAAGCCGTAACTCTTAGAATAGTCATAGAATGGTCTGGGTTGGAAAGGGACCTGAAAGCTCATCCAGTCCCAACCCCCCTGCCATCAGCAGGGACACCTTCCACTAGACCAGGTTGCTCAAAGCCTCATCCAACCTGGCCTTGAACACTTCCAGGGAGGAGCAGCCACAGCTTCTCTGGGCAACTTGTTCCAGTGTCTGACCACCCTCACAGGAAATAATTTCTTTCTAATATTTCATCTAAACCTCCCCTCTTCCAGTTTAAACCCATTTCCCCCTTGTTCTCTCACTCCCTGCCCTTGTCCAAAGTCCCTCCCCAGCCTTCCTGTAGCCCCTTCAGGTACTGGGAGGCCGCTATAAGATCTCCCCGGAGCCTTCTCTTCTCCAGGCTGAACAGCCCCAACTCTCTCAGCCTGTCCTCACAGCAGAGCTGCTCCAGCCCTCGCATCATCCTTGTGGCCTCCTCTGGACTCGTTCTGACTGGTCCATGTCCTTCTGATGTCGGTGGCCCCAGAACTGGATGCAGCACTGCAGGTGCGGTCTGTCACGGGTAGTGAGTTAGAGTGAGTTATGCACTTCATTCGTAAGAGAGATGTAATAATATATCTATTGATATAAAATAGTGAATTAACAAAGTTTAAAGGTTAATGTGACATTCATTTAACCGGATTCAATAGCAAAGTTCACTTGATTATTTACTGCATAGAGGACAGGGTCAGACAAAATTGTTGGGGAGACCTTCCCATTGAGTCAGAAGGTTTCAGAAAGGACACCCTTGCTTTCTACACTCCTACTCAGAGAGGAGTCTAGGTGGGGCTAGATCCAATCCTAGTCCCAGACTTGATCAGCAGTTTATATCTAAAAGATTATATGTGCGCAATCCATCCTTTATATCCCTGAGCTCAGATTTTGCAGTTAGCATGCTATCAGTCACTTACCGAGGAGCTGTCGTGGCAAGTAATCTCTCAACCTTGAGGAGTAACCTTGAGAGGCGTCTCTGCTCAAGGGGAGGTCCTGGCATGGAGCCTGCTGTCATTTCAGGAGAGCTCTATGGGCACCTGGACTGTCCACTTATGGAGAAGATGATTGACCTATAGTCGTATTTGCATAGCAGCTGTATTTCGGTCATGCATACTTAGCAAACCCCCCACTGTTGGAGCAAGTTGCACAAGATGGCCCTTGGCTATTGTGTTGTTATCCATCTGTCCTGAGCAGGATTCAGCTAGCATGACTAGATAGCATCCATTATGGTCACCACTGGTGACTGCTTGAATGGGGTTATGGGAAATAAAGATTAGGTAGGGGGGGAGCAGGGGGGGAGCACACCATCACAGGGTCTCACAAGCAGAGTAGAGGGGGAGATTCACCTCCCTTGACCTGCTGACCACGCTTCTCTTGATGCAGCCCAGGATACAGTTGGCCGCCTGGGCTGTGAGCATGTATTGCCAGCTCATGTTGAGCTTGTCGTCCACCAGCCTGGGGTTGCCTTGACCCAGGTGCAGGACCTTGCACTTGGCCTTGTTGAACTTCATGAGGTTTGCACGGTTCCACCTCTCAAGCCTGTCCAGGTCCCTCTGGATGGCATCCTGTCCCTCCAGTGTGTCGACCTCATGTTCAACTAATCTGCAATCTGCAAACTTCTGTTTGAATTCCATGCTTACAGTGTGGTTAGTTGACTTGGTCTGGTATGTAAAGTTGTGGTTGTCGTTGTGTGATGGGCTTTTTGCAGCAGTCATTTAATCTGGTAAATCCACTTAATGTAAAACTCACTATCTGAGCAGCTGCTTTTCCCTCAATCTACCTTTGTCTGATCCGTTCATACAGCAGTGTTCTGTCAAGGCCTTTCAGAAACAGGAATCTCTCAGGAAAAATCACAAAAGGTAACTGTTTTTCAAACCTTCTACTCTAAGTCTTGTTGCTTCCAACATGCAAGACATTAACGAGCATGGCAAAACTTTAGAAAGCAACTATATGGAGAAACACAGCCAGACATGATGTGAATAGCAACATTTGCATAAAGTTATGAGTAAGTGGAGATGAGTGTCTCCATTTTCTGTGGTTACTGATCCTCTGAGATAACCCAGTTCAAACTGAGACATATCTAAGTTTGGAAACTCTGAGAATGAAAGGTAAAACTTTTACTGTCTTCTAGGATATCTCCTATCACATTTCAAAATGCAGTCTTCTGTAGTTTAACACCTTACAGCGACAGCTTACAGATAGGCAAGATATATGGGCATAGGTTGTAGACAAGCCTCAGCATATTAGCACAGGATGATGGAGTGGGAAATGGTACATAAGTCTGGCTGATTCTCCTACGTGCCAGATTAATTTAGCTCATCCTAGAACTGCGTGTTATTATAGTTAGGTTGCTTCCAGTACTAGATCTGTCTCAGTTAGATCAACACTGCACTGCAATTTAAAGTGTAGAGATACTCACTGTTGCAAAATATATCCACTACAATTAATGGGAGATGCCCTTCAGGGTGCACTTTCTTAGGGTGCACTTTCTGAGAGAGCCCTCCAGAAGCAAAGAAGGACAAAAATGAACTCAGAATTCCTCAAGTTATACCATAGTTATTTTACTCTGGAGAAGAGACTAGAACTGGATTTTACTCAATTGCATAGAGAGCTCCTTCTGTCAAGAAGCCAAACCCAAGGAAAAAAGTGTATTTTAACTTGCTAAAAATTGTGGTCTGCGTTTGCATAGGTGTGAAAAAGTCAGAGATTCACAGTGGATGCTGTGCTGCCTTTTGCACAGATTATTAGTGCAATACTTCTAATTTTATAAACTGTGGACTAGTAGGCTAATGAACAGCACTGTGCCCTACTGGTGCTTCAACCATGGAGCTTTTCATGGAAAAGGAATAGCATAAATAAAAACTAATGTGCTTCTTAGCTTCTAAATAGATAGTACATTTCTGCCATCTGTTTTTCTAGTTCTTTTCTAGTTTTTTGCAAATGGTATGCATTCAGCATACTAGAAATAAAAGACATAGTGAAATATGTGTTATCCTCTAATGTCTAGTAAATAAGATCACTTAGGAATTCATCTTTCCAGTATCCCTTTTTGGAAAAGAGACTTACATAGTAGAACATTCAGAACCCTCCTATTCACTTGCTTAAGTAAAAGCAGAGCAGAGGAGATTCATTATTTAAAATATTTTAAAGAAAACTGTCATTTGAAACATCTGGTATTTTAAGATGGTTTTGGTTATGTTTCTGTTCCATCAAAAAAATATTTTCTTAGTTAGTAGAAGGCAAGAAATGTTTTTCATTTCCTACTTTATTCCATAAGCTTCATCCAAGCTTCTTATTTGTGATACTGTGTAGTAAACCTGATATCCTTGGGAGTACTCACTGAAAAGCTGCAGTGTTGATGTTGGGATTTATATTACATTAAGTGAAATTCAGAACTTGTTAGTGTTCTGTTTTCTATAGAACACTTGTACTATATGTTGTAAAACACTTAAACTAAAATCCTCGTTCATTATAACCAGTTAAGAAATACCAATGTCTGGTCTCAGTTATTAATTTACACTAAACCAGATAAAAGTGTAATGACTCACTGTGGACTGTATTGCTTTTTAAACCTTTAGGATCTCATTTTATGTTCTTTCTATCTGTTTTGTGGTGGTTGGTTTTTCCTTTCTTTCTAATTAGTTTAATATACAAGCTGTGTTTCTGAATGTACCTCGATTACTTCCAAAATTTCTGAAGCAATGCTTTCCTCTCCTGGATTTTGTATTTTAAATTTCCTCAACTGGCACACTTCAAACATTTTTATTTAGTTTAACCTTTAAACTGTTATAGTTACAAATTACATCAAAATGCTGTAGCTCAAACTGAAGACAATTTCATACCCTCCATTGAGTTCGTGAGACTTGACGAGTGTAACTGTTTTGGATGATGGAAAATTTGGCAAGTCCAGGTTGTCCCAAAATAGAATTAGGCAACTCTCACAGAAACATAATTTCCAACTGCTTTTTAGATTCATATTGATCAGATTTAGACTTGATTGGATTAGCTGGCATTGTAGCACTACATTTCTGTCAGAAACACATGTGAGGGAGATACACTGCATTCTTAACTGGGTTTTGATACGTGCTATGGGCAAATTGCCTATTTCTTTCTGTTCCTCTTCCCCAGTCTGGAGGTTGCTCCAGGCCTAAAAATGCTCCCAGAAGTAGCACTAGTCTCAGGGCAACCCCTGGTGACCATGGTGCCTTCAGAAATACCCAGAGGATATAAT
Organism: Antrostomus carolinensis; assembly: GCF_000700745.2. Classification (NCBI taxonomy): domain Eukaryota; kingdom Metazoa; phylum Chordata; class Aves; order Caprimulgiformes; family Caprimulgidae; genus Antrostomus; species Antrostomus carolinensis. Next base: position 19,425 of record NW_010303057.1, read on the forward strand.
ATCTCAGCTCATCCTCCAGCAGATCCCTGTATACTTTAACAATGATGTAGGATATACATATGTATAGTAAGCAGAACCAATTTTTCTTTTGCCCAGTGTGGAAAATTTGACCCAAAGTCAAAGGTCTGGTGAGGGCTAATTCTCAAGGAGCCATTGAGACTACCAATGGAGAGGATTTCTCTTGGGAAAGCAAGAGTACCAAAGTGGTTCCTTACAGAGTGTAGTCTCGGTATTATTGCTGTATATAGTCTTAGCCCAGGAGGACTCTGTCCTTAGCTTAAAATACTCCATCCAGTACCACTTCAACTCTTTTACTGATAGTTCACAATGGGTAAAAGAAAAAAAAAATCACATTTTACTGCCAAATAACATATTAAAAGCAGAGCAATTAATATCAATCTCCCTGAAGTTTATAAGCTTTAATCTGAGTTAAGCAAATCTCACCAGCAGAACACTCCAGCGATTCTCAGACTAGTGGTGTAGCACTTTGTGAAGCTCTGACAGTCCCAGATCATTCACAATAGTTACAAAGATACCTCCAGACTAATACTTAAAGCTGCTCTTGTTTAATAGGATTCCTGTATTCCTTAATGGCACAAAATAAAAGCTGTGCATATCATTTGACACAAATTAATATAGCTGTTTTCATCTCCTTTTTAAATATATGCAATTTTATTTCATGTACCCGTGTCTAGGATGATGAGTGTAGGTTTGTAGGTTGTCTGCATACAGCAGCCATGCAACCATGAAGCCTTGCTAGACAGAACTGGAGTTACTGTGATGCTTCTTGTGGAGTTACTGTGATGCTGCTTCATTTTCAGCAGAAGCACTCAAATTAAAAAAAAAAAAAAAAAATACTAACAGATAATTTTTTGTATTTTCTTAAGACCATAGAGGTCACAGATTGTGATTTGCTTACAGTTAGTATAAAAAGCTAACAAGAAGGGGTTTTTTATTATTATTTGAGGGAACTTTCATTGCCAAGAAAAATACTTCTGAAAGTTACCTAAAAATAAGGCTGTTTGGTGCAGAGTAACAATAACAAGGGCCTGGAAAAAAAAAAATGAAGCTACAACCAAATTTGGTACACTAATAAAATTATTTCCTTTGTGTATAAATCAGGCCAAATGGACATTTTCCTGAAAATATTTTCTAAGTGGGCAGTGCATGTTACAATCAAAGGTAATGTCTCCTCGTTGACGCTTGTTGGTTGGGATCATTCAGTTCCCATGAACGCAGTTGAAGACGCACAACTTAGCTGTACCACAGGTCAGCAAGATCTACTATTATTTTTTATAACATCTGGGATTTTTTTGTGTTTACTTTTTTTAAAATACATCAATAAGATTTTAAACAATTTTTTTTCTTAGTTACATCATTACAATTCTAGTCACATATAATAATGTCAAATGACAAGGCAATATGTGCCAACTATTCCTATATTGCAGAAGTAAAAATAATTTTGATCCCAGCAGTAACTGTTTTTAGCTATGTATTTTAAATGAACTCAATTAAATACTAAAATTACAGTTTAGTGTATCCAGTATTGTTTCCTCAGACCCCTCCCTTTTCTTTTCAAGCTATTGGGACCATCTGCAGCATCAGATTAGATTAGATTTTGGTTACCACCTTTTCAAAAAAGTGGAAGACCAGGTCTGGAAAAGTTGTTTATAAATCTGTATTGGATTTGGATTATTCTGACATACGGTTTTCAAACCTTCTGTGACTGAAGTAACTGCAGTTGTTTTTTACTATTTTCCATTTCACACAGGATAACACAAAAATTCTTAGCAGTAGTTAAAGCAGAAAACTTTGTTACCAAATATATGTAAACAATACATAAACTTCAGTAGCAGTACTGCTCTGTACAATCCTCCACCCTATTTTCTGTTTGCCTCAACCTATTGAGATAAAATAGACAATATTGTGAAATCTTTATACATAGTCACGTCCTCAGAAATGTCTGAAACAGAAGGGACCCAGTTAAACATACTTAAGTATTAGACAGATGACAATAGAAAAAGCAAGAAGTACAGCTTCATTTCTAGTATTTTCTGGGATTATTTTCAGCTCCATTAGGACAAAGCTAATGCTAGCACTTCCTTTCTATTTAAATCTTATTTTGAAGGTTAATTGGAACTTATTATTATGCATTAAAATTATTCCCCTGTGTGAGAAGGAATTTCTCACTGGATGATGTAATCAAGATTAACTTTCTGTAGTTTTTTCTCACCTGCTCTCTCCCAAATTATGTAACATAGAAAACATGTCCAAAGAAAAATAATTCTGTCATATTTTGTGGATCTTGCATTTTGTGTATGTAAGTACTGTTGTACAACAGTAATTTTTATTAAAATGATAAAGTTATTTGCTTGTATTTCTGGACTTTAATTACTTATCTTCAAATATACAATAACGAGCAAAACAAGGAGGCAGACTTCTATGATGTTATCTTCATGTATTCTGAAGCCTAATACAAAATCATATTGGCTTTTAATAATGCTTAATTTAAAGATAAATGCTAGACATATCTCTAGGTCATATGATTAAATATGTATGCCTATATTAAGAAATACTGGGAAGCTTTTTATTTATTTATCATTTTGTATCTTTTCAAGTCATGTTCTAGAATCAATGTTCTCCTGTCTGTTCAATTCTCACAAGAGCTTCTAAAGGACACGAACACTAAAGCAGAGAAATAGAACTCCCTTTTATTTGAGAAAGCTGCCAAAAACTGCCCTGCTACCAGAGGAGAGTGTCTAACCTTTCCCTAAAGGCCATGAGTTCTATCATGCTGGAGTAGATCATTTCTTGGTTCCAGAGTCATAAAGGAAAAGCCAATTAAAAATCATTTTTAAAGGAACAAATTCTGTTTCACTAGCGTAATTCCAAAATTAAATGATACCATTTTAGATACAAATTTCAAGCCATCTCTCTTTACTTACCGATTTAGTGTAATTAATAGTCTGTTTAAATCAAGACAGCTATTAAGAGATCAGATCCTTTGTCCTTTACTAGTTTTATTCTTAAAACAGCTACAAAGCAACCCGCAACCATATGTCACATTAAGTAGTCATTCAGCATATTGCTATATAAATAGCTCATCAATTATATATTAGGGAAAAATCCATCTGAAGAAAGACTGGAAGATATTTTACTTGTGTCTATAAGCCTAACTAATAAAACTTGGTTTTTTTTCTACATCATAGTCAGTTTTAAGATTCATATCAGTACTGTAGTAGCCTCTAGCTAGAAAGAAAGTCATTGAGGATATTGGGGTTTCAATAAGGCATTCACTGTTTATTCAGACCATTTTCCACCACTACCTAACACATAATGTGAGTTAATGGAGTAACAAAAAAATATTGCAAGTGATATTGTTAAGAGGAAATGGAGTCTGGTGATAAAGAATATGGACACGCAAGAGATGTAGGAAGTACCCTAAGAGCCAGTGTCACAGTACTGAATAAAGCAAACCCTGTGTTAGATGAAAGATGAAAATATCCCTGCTTACTTACCAGAGGGAGAAATCATTTTAAAAGCCAACATTAACTGTTGTGAGGTTGTTGGGGTTTTCTTTAATATAAGATGGCACATTAATATTACATGACTTTTCATACTAAATGATCAGAGACCCCTGAACTCTGTCTGGAATATGAAAAGCTATGATTTTCTGTATTTTTTTGTTTTTGTGATATTATTGGGAGAGTATTGAGAGAGATGAGGCAAGGACTCTAAATACTGTAACAGTAACTTTGGATAAAAAATACTTGTATTTGATATTAGTCCCCTGTGAAGTAGTCAGTCAATAATACACAAATGTTTGCTCTGTATGTTGCAGGGTCTTTATTTCGTGCATAGTTAGTTGAGAAATAACCTCCTTAACTATCCCATTGAAAACTATGGTTTTGTGGAAAGAATTGAGGCATTTTTCGTAGTAGTTTATACAGCTGATGGTGACCGGAGCATGGAGCAGCATGCCACATTCTCTAACTCTTGTACAAAGTCTTGCATTGATTCGAGTTGACAGGGAAATGCCTGTTGTTCAGACCCATCCAATGTTAGCAGCGATGTGGCATGAAGCAGGTTGAACATGTGATAGCTGCTGGCACTTTGAACGTAGTCTATTCAAATGTCAGATTAGTAAAGCAGTTTGGAGGGGTTTTTTGTATTGTGCTTAGCACAAGCTGGAAAAAAAATCTCATGTGATGGTCATTTCCTGCTGAGTCAGAATGCAGCAAAGCTTCTCGAATGTGAATGCAGTGGTCCACAGGAGATGGTCGTTTGCTGGTCTGTGCTGGAGAAGAGACTGCAGTTGGTTTGGAAAGGTAGAAGTGATCAAAGAGCTTCTATGACATTTGCGAAGGAAAGTATTCCGATGTTTTGAAAACTGTTCTTTCAAAGTACAGTTTATCTCTTTAGCTGCTCTGCTGTTGGGTGTATTTTGAGTGAATTGCTAACGTTTGTGAATATGTTGTTGCTAGAAGAGATAGCACTTCAGAGCGTTTAGCACATAATGTTGAAAGAGGCTTGAAATCAACAACAGATCTGCAACGATAACTCTGAATTATTTTACAGAAATTATTTTAGTAAATGGGATTTACCCAATATATTTCTCTAAACAGAAATCTTAACATATGGGTATTTCCATCCAAACCGGAGAAGTTGGACTACTTCCTTTCTTTCACAGAAAACAGACTGAAAAGTCTTCCCAGCTGTATTCCTGCTCTACTAATTTTATTTCCCTCCTTTCCACCAGTTTTTGCCCATGTGGAGAAAAACAGGCATTTCTTGTGTTCCCTGCAAGTGAACCTTTGCAAGAAGTTCTTTTCCTTGGAAAGTAAGTTTCTCTGTATTTATTTATTTATCTCTATTTTTTCCCCTTCTCTTATTTCCTAAATACACTTGGCTTGCATTTAGGGGAAACTCTTGGAAAACTTTTGAAAATATTGCATGTTGAGTAGTTCCATGGATGGTATCTTCATTTTAGGCTGTATGTGAAATATGGGGAAATTCCCTTCACAGAAAAGAAGTGCGAGAAATGGATGATACTTAAAGGTTGGTGTGATAAACCAGGCAAGGATGATCTTTCGTTAGGGAGGAGAAGCACAAATTTCCCATCCACTTTGCTCTGTTAGCGTGACTCAGCTCCAATATTGAGAGTTTCATCTACAACTAATTGCTTCTCATAAGAAGACTTTTTCTATGCAGTGTTTGATAGAGGAGTGCAGAGAGGGGCCATAACATGTTGCACAACCCAGTCACCTTTCGTTTCACGTCTGGGATGAAAGCCTGAAACTTGCAGTCTGCAACCCAGCAGTGATTAGTAGCAAACCGATGGATGGGACAGTGGCCTGTTGAAGCTGGTGTAGTCCATTGCACTCTGTCTGGCCATGCCTGGGGTCACACACAAGAGCTTGCTATGATTTATTCTGTCTGATTCTGTGGTTGGCCTCCTCTTGCTCTCAAGTGAGGATATTCTCCCTGCTTTTGGGAATGCACTCCAGCAGTCAGCTGGAGCACCGTGGGGACTGCTGGTGATCTTCAGCCATCCAGAAGGTGCCTTTCTGTCTTCAGCTTTTCTCCCTTTCTAGCAAAAGGGTCAGGTAGTCTGAAAGGTACAGGACAGGTGGCATCAGGAAGGGGAAGAGAGGGAGTCAGAGTGCACACAGCAGCAGGAACACAATGGATTCAGTCCTGCAGTGCTTAGACAAAAAAGACAAGTGTTTATATTGTGCTTATTCTTGGATAAACTGTGATGGATGCTGTTATCATTGTACATGTCTAGTAGCTTGTCCTTTGTTCAGAAAGGCACTATGTGCTACGTAATAGCCACAGGAATGGAAAGTTCTGCAATGGGATTGTGTTGATCCCATCAGAGAGGTTCTATGGAAGACAGAATAGCAGAAGGTGTCTAGGCTTTCTTGTAAAAAGGCATTCGTATGTTAAACGAAAGAATTATTGTCTAGGAGAGATGCTTAGCTACACAGGCAACTGGCAGCCTGATTCTTTATTCAGTAAGCGACAAAGCTTCTCAAACAGAGCACATAAAGTGAATTCAGGATACTGAAACATGGAATCATACAATAATTTGAGTGCTTCCTGGAATCTCCAGCAAGTGTCCAGTCCCTTTTGCTCAAAGCAGGGCCAAATTCCAAGGTAGAGTGGCCTGACCAGGGTTGTATCCAGTCAAGTTTTCAGTATCTGTAAGATTAAAGATTTCATTTCCACCTTTCTCAGCACCAGTTCCAGTGTTTGAACACCTTGTGAAGTTTGGTTTTTTTGCTAATAACTATTTGAAATTTCCTGAGTTGCAACTTGTGTCCGTTGGTATCAAACAAGCAAGTGAAACATCTCCATCTAAAAACTAATAAGCTCAAGTGGAAAACTGGACATAAGGGGTAGTTTAAAGTCATTAAAAATATCAGAATTAATAAAAATAAACACTGTGCTTTAAAAATAGACCTGGGACCCTCACTTTGATCTCAAGTCAGTAGCAATTTTGTACTTGAAGTGAAAGAGGTTAGGCTCATCATAGGATTTACACTCAAGAGTTTTTACTTGACTGCCCTCTGGATGTCAAGGTCAGAAAGAACCTGAAGATTGCAGCCCACTATTTTACAAAGCCTAAACATTAATGGAGTATTGGAGCGTAAAATAGGGACATACCTTCTCATGGCATCATAAAAAAATGACTCCAAGAGAAGAGGGGGACAAAACACAAACACACACAATCCCTTTTTTCTGTGTAGTATTGCAGCTTCTCTTGCTTTCAGCACAGAGCAAGCAGAAGTATGTGAATTGCCACCTTTTTTGGTAGGGGACGAGGATTCAGAGGGGCAGCAGTTAATCTATTCTCTGTTTTAATTCCTTATTCTACCTGCTTCCAGAAAATACTCACCTGGGAGACGTGCAAAAGACAAGCTAGAAGATCTTTGACATAGAGTAGAAGTTGCTTGAAGGAGTAGCTGGCCATATTTCTCAATAGATTTCTCATTTTTGGAAGAAAGAGGGCTAATTTGAAGTCAAATTTATTTAAAATTCTAATTTTTCTTATATTTTAATAGGTCTCTGATTGGAGAACTTTTTAGTATATGTAGTCTGTAGCAGGGCAGCATTAATTAATCTCCAAAATGTGTCAGTTCTCAGCAAAGAAAAAAAGAGTAGTAAAGTGGGTATTGAGAAGGAAAATAGAAAATTCCTTAAGAAATCAGGAAAGCAAAAAAGACAGAGGAAGCATCTAAAATCACCATAGACCTGAGAAGGTAAAAAAATATATGAATAACATTAATAGGAATTAGTGATTAAATTTTAATTTTCAAAGGAAGTGTGTATAAATGAAGAATAGTAGTAAGCAGTAATCACACTAGAACACATAAAGAGAAATTCAACATCTAAACAGCTAAAGAAAAAACAATCAGTGATGGTTTTGTACCTGGATATGTTTTGAAGAGACTCTGTGAAGAGAGAAAGATGATGAAAGTAGCTCTTTCTTGTACAGTACATTAAAATAAGTTTGAAAATAATATGTAGAATAGCTGATGACAGAAACTATAAGAGGAAGATCATTGTGTTCTGGAAATGAAGCTAGTGGTCCAAATTTAGCAATTGGGACATTGCTAGTCCCAGGGACTTGTTACTCCTTGTATTCATGCTAAATTTGGCCACTTAAAGGGGGTAGAATCAGGAAAATACCTTCAGCTTGAAAACTGATTCAGGCAGAAGTGACCCATGTCTGAATAGAATTGGTTGGAACATGATGGTTTTTGTGAAAATGTGGAACTACTCATCAGGAAGATAGACACTAAAATACAAAGATTTTTGTAGTTGGGAGTTTTCAGAGAAAGGGCACAATTTTCCATGAGAAGCAGACACATTTTCTGGAAGATTTTTGGTTAATCAGGAATCTAATTTTAAGTCATAAGACGTTTGCCAGCTTTAGGGGTGAAGCTATGAACATGTTGGTAATCCTAATTTACCTCAGGTACAGAAGATTTATGATACTCATAGAATCACAGAGTCATAGAATGGTTTGGGTTGGAAGGGACCTTAAAGATCATTCAGTTCCAACCCCCCTGCCATCAGCAGGGACACCTTCCACTAGACCAGGTTGCTCAAAGCCTCATCCAACCTGGCCTTCAACACTTCCAGGGATGGGGCATCCACAACTTCTCTGGGCGACCTGGGCCAGTGTCTCACCACCCTCACAGTGAAGAACTTCTTCCTAATATCTAATCTAAACCTCCCCTCTTTCAGCTTAAACCCATTTCCCCTTGTTTTGTCATTAACTGCCCTTATGGAAAGTCCTTCCCCAGTTTTCTCATAGGCCCCCTTCAGGTACTGGAAGGCTGCTATAAGATCTCCCCAGAGCCTTCTCTTCTCCAGGCTGAACAGCCCCAACTCTCTCAGCCTGTCCTCACAGCAGAGCTGCTCCAACCCTCGCATCATCCTGGTGGCCTCCTCTGGACTTGTTCTAACTGCTCCAGGTCTCTCTTGTGTTGGGGGCTCCAGAACTGGACGCAGTATTCCAGGTGGGGCCTTATGATGTAAAAGTTCAAAACTGTCACGTGTTTTCTTTGACTTCTTAACTTTTCATTGGTGCTTTGCCTTCCTGTAGGCTGGCATTTCACATCTTTAGGTCCATTTTGTGGTCCATCCTTTGGAAAGTTAGTATCTCATGACATTTATATATACCTAAAAGTCATCTAGAAGATGATACTTGGAATGAAATAAAACGAGTAGTAGAAATTAATAAGGACACACACAGTGTAAAGAAGGTTAAAGGATAGGCTATAAGGTCTGTAAAAGATGCACTTTTTGTCTCTTACAAGATGTTTTGTTTGTACACTTGGAAAATTACAGGTCATCCTTCTCATGTTCGCTTTGCCTAATGGAACACACCCCCTTTACAGTCCCAATGCAAATGATAAAAACAGCAGTAAGGCAGAGATGAAAACTTTTAAAGCATTAAAGAAATAAGTTGGAACAGGCAGGAAACAAGTTTAAAAAAACTGAATGAGGAGGGAGCCATGTCTGTTACAAGCGTGTACAGAAATAAGATTTTTCTTCATTATGTTGTAATCTTTTCCTCATTACTGCATTGTTTGAAGCGTAACATCTTTGTTTTAAAATCCAGGAAGTGAGTTTTAGAAATTATCCTACTAAAAGAAGCTATGTTGGGCAGAAAATTAAGATAGAGAATGGAAAATACTTGAAGCACAGTAGGAACGAGAGGCCCACGAAAGAGACTTTATCATACCTGCTGGTTGGCAGGTAAAATGTATTGACAGAAGGAGCACATTGCTTAAAAGAGAGAACTTTTTGCATTGTTCTCAAAAAAGGACACAGATTTGAATGCTAGGCGTGAGTCAAAACTTCCCAAGGAAAAGGGGAAGGAATCAAGCATTTACTAAAACTAATAGTAAGGAAAGAAGTTTATTGAAGTAGGCCACTTTTTTTCTTATTCCATGTGCCTACCATTTATTGATAATGCAGGAGGCAGCTGGACCCAAGTGCTGATCCTCATCATTTGACCATGACAAGTTCTTTGCTACTCAGGCAGTGAAGGAATGAGTTTGAGAGCCTGCAAAAGGCAGTGCAGCACCCATCTTTGTGAGCAAGCACATGCCTGAATTTGGGAGTTTATATCTTCTGGCAGATGGAGCTGGTTTCTAAATGCTGATAGTTATTGGTCCTTAGGGTACATAGTCCTGGGTAATGTTTTGTTTATAATACATGAACTGTTTCCTGAAGTTGTGAAAATGCATGGGTACAAAATGTGACAAAACATGTTTTTAAGGGAGGCTGATGGGGCTGGTGGTGAAAAATGCTGTGGAGAATGGGAGCACAGCAGCGCAATCATGCCACAGGCCTCTCCTGAGCTGAGGTGTGAAACAGCTGTTGCTGCCATGAAACACTTGAAAAACAGTGCATCTGGAAAATGCTCTTGGGAGAGATGTTAGCCTTCACCATAGCATCCATATATTAAAGGAGGCATTTTTGGCAAGCTGAAGAAGCCCCCATCACAAGAGAGCCCCCATCACAAGAGAGACATGGAGCAGCTAGAACAAGTCCAGAGGAGGCCACCAGGATGATGCGAGGGCTGGAGCAGCTCTGCTGTGAGGACAGGCTGAGAGAGTTGGGGCTGTTCAGCCTGGAGAAGAGAAGGCTCCGGGGAGATCTTATAGCGGCCTCCCAGTACCTGAAGGGGCTACAAGAAAGCTGGGGAGGGACTTTTCATAAGGACAGTTAATGACAAAACAAGGGGAAATGGGTTTAAGCTGAAAGAGGGGAGGTTTAGATTAGATATTAGGAAGAAGTTCTTCACTGTGAGGGTGGTGAGACACTGGAACAGGTGCCCAGAAAAGCGTTGGCTGCTCCTCCCTGGAAGTGTTCAGGGCCAGGTTGGATGAGGCTTTGAGCAACCTGGTCTAGTGGAAGGTGTCCCTGCTGATGGCAGGGGGGTTGGAACTGGATAAGCTTTAAGGTCCCTTCCAACCCAGACCATTCTATGAGTCTAAGAACCCTAATTTTCAGTGTTCAGCAGCTAGGTGAAGGAACAGAGAAATGAGCTGTTCCACAAGCAGCAAAATTAATCAAGCCTAATCTTTTTCAAATTTGACATGTCACCACACACCTCTTTACAATAACCCCAGTCCTCTTCCATACCCAGTCCACTCCCAAAAGCGCTATTTCCCCAGAGCATCACCAACTTTCTCCTGTGTTGCCCTCCTCTCTGTCTGAGCAACGGCCCGCGTTCACTACTTTTTTAGAAACTTAATTATCCTCTGCACTGCTGCCCCTCTGCCAATTTGTTTGAGATTGGATAGCAGGTTCACAAGTTACCAAGAAAGATGAAAAGCTCCAGGGGTCAGGTCTCATTTCCTTAGGAAACCAGGGTTTAAACAAACGGTCATAGATCAGTGATTAGATTGCAGCTTCTGCTGAGAATCTCATGGGCTGAGCCAGTCAAAGTTACAAGTCTAAAACAAATGTGTGCAGCGTGATACTAAGTTTTATCAGTATGACTGCTACATAAGTTCCATATGCCACAGAAAAAAAAACTACCTTAGAGGTATTTTTAGTAAAGGAAGCTAAGCTTGTAAAAAGTGGAACTTGCATATTTCACCTGCTACAGCTTTTTGCTTTCTTCCACAGAAATTCCACATCGTCTTTTTCAGATGGATGCCTGGCTCAGAGTAAAGGACATGCAGTGCAGAATCCCCAGCAGAAGCTGAAAATGGATGACACCTACTGATCCTTTGCAGTAACATCATCTCCTCTTTTCCTGTTTGAGATGGATGATATGATCATCAGGAAACAGTTCTAAAATAAGCCCAAGTGACCTCTTCGTCCCTTGACTCCTCTTTCTGCAAGTCTACGAACCATCAGAAGAAATGACCAGTCAGCTACCAGAGGAGTCTGTGGAGACCCAGAGCTCAGATGAGCTTGAGTGCAAGATCTGTTACAACCGCTATAACCTGCGACAGAGAAAACCCAAAGTGCTGGAGTGTTGTCACAGAGTGTGTGCTAAATGCCTCTGCAAGATCATAGACTTCGGTGATTCCCCACAAGGAGTCATAGTGTGCCCGTTTTGCAGGTTCGAAACGTGCCTGCCAGACGATGAGGTTAGTAGTCTTCCTGATGACAACAACATCCTTCTGAATTTAGCTTGTGGGGGAAAGGGAAAGAAGTGCCTACCAGACAATCCCACAGAACTGTTGCTAACTCCCAAAAGGTTGGCATCTCTGGTTAGCCCTTCTCACACCTCTTCTAATTGCCTGGTTATAACAATTATGGAAGTACAAAGAGAAAGTCCCCAGACTCTGAACTCAACCCCTGTGGTGGAATTTTACAGGCCTATGAGTTTTGACTCTGTTGCAACTGTGTCCCACAACTGGACAGTGTGGAACTGCACATCTTTGCTCTTCCAGACCTCAATTCGAGTGCTAGTCTGGTTGCTAGGGTTGCTGTACTTTAGTTCCTTGCCTTTAGGGATTTATTTACTGGTATCTAAGAAGGTCACCCTTGGGGTTGTCTTTGTAAGCCTTGTTCCTTCGAGCCTTGTTATTCTCATGGTTTATGGCTTTTGCCAGTGTGTTTGCCATGAAGTTCTAGACTGCATGTCATCTTCATAACAAATACAGTAAATAAGATGTATTGCCATGGATGTAGCATAGCTGATTTATCCTGTCTTTGTATTTTTATTTATTCTTATTGTCCATCCCACTAAATGGAAGCAGTGGCCCTAGTTATATGGCCTTTTTTTTCTACTTGATTTGATTTTTTTTTCCTCCCCTTCTCCTTTTTTTAAGTTACATTATGGAAATAAAATTTACAAGCTGATTTTAAAAGGTCAAGTTGTAGAAAGGGATAAAGCAAAATTGCCAAACTTGGTGCCTGTTGCTACTGCCACTGTTCAAATGAGTAGCCCTTTGCTTTCTATTGGCTTGAGCACGTGAGTCAAGGCTGCAGGATCCACCCTAGAAGAAATCAGTGTAACAGGCACCTTCCAGGTTAAAATACAGCATGTCTTTATCCAAAGTGTCTCATGCTTTGGAATATCTGTTATTTCTGCTAGCAAATGAAATCATTTTGTTAGTTAATATTATAAGAGGAATAAGACAAGCTACCATTGCTTTTTCTCGTTCTTGTTACAGCACAAATAGTTGTGGGAGACCAGTGGTCACAGGTTTTTTGCATTCTGCGACATGAGGAGTCTTTCCCCCCCCATGCTAAAAGCATGTCTCCAAAACACTTTCCCCAAACAGAAGCCCACTTTAGTCATCATATAGTTGCAGCTCCTTCTGAGATACTCCTGCCAGGGACTTTTGCCCTTCTCTAGAGGCACTTATTTCAGTGTGCAGACACTGAGGGTTCAGAGTTCCGCAGGCTCCTCTATCTGTGTTCTGTTAAGCATAACCTCCCTCCCAGCATTTCCACCACCACACCACGTTTCCCACCCATTAGTACTTGTAACAAATTGCCTGACCAGCTTCATGCACACCTATTCTGTGGTAGCTACACTGGAGAATTTGGTTTATGTGACTTTAGCTATCGAGACAGACTTTTATTCCCAACCATTAGGAAATGAACCTTCAATCACTAATACACATTTCAGAAAAAATTTGAAACAGTTAAGTGGGGTTTTTTTCTTTGCTTTCTGAGCTCACAGAATGAGTATTGTAAGGAGGTACTATGACTTTGGGAAGGTTTCTGTTTATTGCATAGTCCTTCAAAATATTTAAAACCAATGGCACTCTAGATGTGGCAATTAGCATGTCTTGATTAGTTGAGTTCAGAGGAATTACTGATGATTTACCATTCCACAAACAGAATCAGGCCCTGTAAGACTTGCTTGTATGTTGCATGGTTTATGCTACTTTTTGAACTACCAGAAGAGCACAAAAATAAGAAATACTTGATGTTTATGTGTATAACTAGGTCTAGTCAATACCACAGCTGCAAACTCATTTTCCTGTGCACAGCAGGGTAAAAACTGAGAAGGAGGAGTTGAGTAGTGCAAGCATGGTTTTGGGGGTCAGGCACAAGATTTAGTAATTTCAAGGTAGTATAAGAAGGAGAGGGGTTTGTTGCATGAAGACTGAATGTATGGCCTAGCAATATATATATATTCTCAGAGCAAACTGACTTTGGTAAGAATGAAACTTGCTGATGGGAAAAGGAGGGCGTAAGTGGTTGTTATGTATGTCAAGAGGATCTGAAGTCAAGCTGGTCCAATTTTTGTAGATGGCACATGTCTACAGTTTCATTCCTATTGCAAACATAGGGAGAAATGTGGAAATGTCAAGGTCCTGCTTTTCTTGACACTCATTTTCTAGTAGTGCATATATATATATGTGTATGTACATATAGATACATATGTAAGAGGCAAACTTTTAGAGAAATTATGGTTTTCAAGTGTATGGAGTTATGGAGCTATACCGAATGATTAAAGGAAATGTTTCAGACTTTTCTGTAATGACTTGATAACAATTGTAACTAAAATATTTTCAGAATTCCTAGAAATGACTATTCCTAAGTAATTGTTTTCAATGTTTGTGGTAGAGCACATATAGTTAGAAGAGGTATCATCTCCAGTCCTGGTATACTGCAAGGTTTGACTCTTCTATGAATTAATAAATTTTAAGTATCCAACAATGATCATGTCAAAAAGCAAGAAAAATAGAAACTTGTGGTTTTATAGTACTTCATAACTTTGGGAAAAGATGTATTTGTAGTGTTAGGGATTTAGATGTTTTAGGGTTTGTTCAATCTGTCTGAATGTAGTGTCTCCAATAAAGGGCTGCCTAATAGAGGAAGTAGGTTTTGCAAATGTGTGACATATATGTATTACCTCTGCACAACATGTGTACAGTGCTACCTGTTGTCTTCTCCTTTTGATTTTCAGTTGATTCTCTTAGCTCCAGCACCTGGTACTTTGTACTCCATTTTAAAACAGCCTATTCTCAGCAGGATTACAGTGGTATTGTTTATACTTCACAGCACAAATAAATACACCTATTATTATACTTCATTACTTTTAAAACTGCCACCCTCTTATATTTATGCTGTTATTCTAGACTGTGCTGCAATACTAATCCACTCAAAAATGCAAGCGTGCAAAAGCATATTGATTGTATAGCTCTTCTCCCGCTCAGCCAGAGCACGTTATTGCAGCTTTGGTCTCATAAAATTCCTGTATGACTTATAATATGGCCATTGAGAATTGTTAGGAGGTCTAAATCTCAATTATTTGTGGGGAAGATATTTGCTGTGTGACTGAGGCTAGAACTTTGAATATTACTCTCTCATTATTTTTATTCTCCACCATCCTTAAGACTTGGAACTGAAAACTCTCATGTTCTCTGCAGTGGAATAACTCTGCTGAAGGCAGTGTAAATGGGGCTAGAATCAGTCCTGCATCAGTTGCCTGCGTTTCCATCCCTTTCTGTGATTTTTTTCTCTCCTTGAAGAGTAATGGCTCCTGTGGTCGTAAAATATTGCCTGCACGCCAAGACAACTCCCTTTCAGTAGGATTTTATTTGCCCGGACATGACTAAACCAGGTACAAACTCTTATATTAATTACTATAGGATTTATTTAGTCCAAATGGGATTTTTTGTTTGTTTTAATGCCTCCTTATCCTATGGATACAGACTGTATCCTCACCAGCTGCTCATTTACAGTATGATATAGTGGTATAACCTGAGGACTGGGGCAGGATGATTGAAGTAGTAGTTGCTGGGCACAAAGTAAGGAAGGATGGGCTGAGCTGGACCGACCTCTGAGCAGGACCCAGTGAGGGATGAAGCTCCCGCAAGCCTGGCCTGAGCCCAGAGCCTAAAGGGCAATTAACAGAGAGTGGGTTACAGGGAAAGCAGAGCCTGTGGGTTCATAAACAGGATGTGGCTGTGGGTGGCCTGTGGCTGAGAAGCTGAAAAGCTTTATCTATGCCTGGGATAAAGGGGCTGTGTTTTAATTAAGGAGTTTAGGGTAGAGCTGCAAACAAGAGTTTAATGTTTTTTCATGCTGACCCTTCTGGGCTTCAAAATTCATTTGGTAATTAAAAGTCATTTGCTCCTGCTACAGTTGAGTAGCTACTCAACTACCTTTGGGTATTTTTACTTTCCAAATGGCAAATTATTGAACTTTATAATTTAAAGAGATCCTTAGATTTGGGCATACTCCCTCTATTATGTCACGTTTAAAGCTACAATCTTTCAAAAAGATTTGACCAAATTCAGGGCTGATGTCTCTGGTTTAGCTGCATTGTGCGCTTTCATAGAATCATGGAATGGTTTGGGTTGGAAGGGACCTGAAAGCTCATCCAGTTCCAACCCCCCTGCCAGCAGCAGGGACACCTTCCACTAAGGTTGTTCAAAGCCTCACCCACCCGGGCCTTCAACACTTCCAGGGAGGAGCAGCCACAGCTTCTCTGGGCAACCTGGGACAGTGTCTCACCACCCTCACAGTGAAGAATTTCTTCCTCAGATCTCATCTTAATCTCCCCTCTTCCAGTTTATAACCATTGCCTCTTGTCCTATCACTCCCTGCCCTTGTAAAAATTCCCTCCCCAGCCTTCCTGTAAGTCCCCTTCAGGTACTAGAAGGTCTCTGTAAGGTCTCCCTGGAGCCTTCTCTTCT
>NW_010303058.1:0-5796 GCF_000700745.2 Antrostomus carolinensis
AGATCCCTCTGCAGAGTCCTCCTGCCTTCCAACTGGAGTTTATTTTAAGTGAGATGAGCTGGGCAGGCAGCCTGACCTGTCCAAAGCCAGTCTTGGCTACAAAATATACCCACAAGCTGCACAAATACAGGAGGTGCCTGAGTCCACCTCTGCTTATGGAAACTGGCGAAGGGCAGCGAGTGAGAGAGATGCAAGTCGATCAGCTTGTGCATAAGGAGATGCCTGAATGAAGCGGCATGTGGACATCTTCTTTGCACACTTTATGTAACGTTGCACCTTAGACCAGCAAAACTGGAACTGGTTGGGAACTTTTTCCAAGCAGTCCTGGATAGAAAATGCTGATTTGCTGAAAGGGAACTTCATGGGGCTGAGATGCCTGTATGTGTGCGATGGACCCTTTTTCCTTGCAGCAGAGTTGTCAATCCCTGCTCTGAACCAGGTGTGTCATTACTCCAAAATGGTATGCTCTTCTTTGCTGTCACTAGTATAATTCATATAAATAGCTGCATATTATGGAGAAAAAACTCTGTAGCCCACAATTAGAAAAAAAAAAATAATCAGCATCCCACATAGAAGAATTGTTTATAGTCCTTGCTCTGAGTTGGGCAGAACAGCTGCTTTGTTCATCAAGGGGAAAATCTAGATAAAACTTTCTTAGGATGCAGAACAAACCGTTACTTTTTTTATAAACTGATTTTTAACTCCCAGCCAGTGGTACCACTGTCCTGCTGATACTGGAAAAGTACTAATTGATGCCCGACAGGGTTTTAATAGGATGCAAACAGCAGGCAGGGTTTCTCCAATCCAACAGAGAGCACTCTTGCATTTGAAAAATGAGAGATATAATCTGTTGCAGAGAAGTGCTGTTGTGACTGCTTCTCCTAGGTCAGGAGTGAGAGCAGCTACCGAGAAGCTCTTGCTTTTAGAAAAATGTACTTTAGTTTTTCTAAACAGGTCCTCTCCCCTGCTATCCCTATTTCTGGCTGAATCTCCCTTTGCAGAGAGTGGATGAACTGCTTCTGGAGGTCTTAAGTTTCTGACTGCAGCTCCTGGCTTGGCTTCTTACTTTCACTTCATCTTTGTAAGTGTTTGCAGAGCGGAAGTGGCTTCTCGCTGGGTGCTGGTGCAGCGCCTGCAGCAGTGGTCCCTGGCTGTGCACTGAGCTGTCAGCGTGCTGTGCCTGGCAGCCTGTGAGCCACATCCCCACCTGGCCCATCGCCTTTTCTCCAAGATGATGAGTTTGTTCTGTTCAAACAGCCCAGCGCCCAACCTCGGTGTGTGCTTGCTTGCAGCCAGTGTGCACGCATCCACGCAGCAAAGACCATCGCTCCCTTTGCGCTAAAGAGACCCCTGGAGACCTTCAGCAGTGCAGCCCAGGCAGCTGTCCTGAAAAGCAGAGCTTCGTCCCTAGGTCAGGGTTCCTTTGGACCATCCCCTGCTAGCAAAATGAGGCTGGATTCCCTGCTGCTCTTGCAGAGGGATGGGTGTGTTGACTGGCTTCTTGCAAACCCAAGCTGGTGGCTTGGCGTGATGCAGTATCTTGTGTCATTTGCAGACAGGTGTCCCCTGGGCTCTGGGTTGTGATGTGGTTTTTTTGTGGGCTAACAGTCATGTAATATACTGTGGGGGGAGGGAAAGGGAGAGAGGAAGAAAAAAATTCTTAGTGTGTAGATCTTATTAGACCTTAAGAAAAAAAACTTAAGAATTTTTAATGCTCTTAATAGATTTCCATTTGCTTGAGTGGAGAAGAGCTCAGGTGGATTTATTAAAATATTTAGATGATCAGTTTAGTTTGATTAAATACTATGTGGTCTGCCACTGAAGAAAGTTGCCATGATGGAAGAAAATCTCCCCTTCTGAGATCAATTAGTCTGTACTGAGATCAAACAGCAACGCTGGTGAGGTGTTTCAAGGGAAGGAGTCGACACTGGGGTACCTCTGGGCTCTTAGCAGCTCTGTGGGGGAAGAAGAGTAGAAATAGATGGTACCACACAGCTGAGGGGACTCGCAGGAGTTTTATTGCTATTGCTGCTGCATTTCTATGCCCAGACTGCTGAGCTAGGATTGCTGTTGGAGATCTTGCCACTCCATTTCCTTCAGCCCTGCTGTCAAATCCACAACTTGCTCCGTGTTGCTGTTCCAGCACAAACCAGCTCTTTGGAAAGGGTTTTTCTCCACGACTGAGCTGTGCTGTGTCTGTTAGCCGAGGCTCCTGCCTGTACCTCTCTGCACACCTCCCCTCCCCACCCACAGCAGCTTTACCATGCTGGATGGGAAGGGATGGAGATGAAATGCACCCCAGAATGCTCCTGGACATCTGTCCTGTTTTTTTTTTTTTTCTGGGACAGAGCTAGCTTTCTTCTTAGCAGCTAGAACAGTGCTATGGGATTTATTATGGGAAGAACGTTGAAAACGTGAATGTTTTCATTGTTGCTGGAAGTCAAAGGACTTTGTGTTTTGCTAGTCTACAGGTGCAGAGTCTGGGGCTTGGGGGATGAGGAATATTAAAATTAGTAAGCTAAATTGGCATTTGGATGTGCCAATGGGATATTCTGTATCATGCAATGTCATGTTCAGTATATTAATGAGGGTCTTGGGCTCTGTCTCTCGCTTGGGCTCTTGCTCTTCCCGGATTGCGGTTTTGGTTTTTGGGACTGTCACTCCTCCAGAATTGTTATCTGAGAATGGGCTGGGCTTGGTCAGCAGGTGGTGAGCAACTGCACTATGCATCAATCATTTTCATATTTTATTATTACTATTATTATAATTAACAATTTAATATAATTATTATTTTAAGTTTTATTTTATTTCAATTATTAAATTGTTCTTATCTCAACCTACAAGTCTCCTTCCCCCTCCAATTCTCTCCCCTATTCCCTGTGTGTGGGGGAGAGTGAGCAAGCGGCTGTGTTGGCTGCTAGCCAAGTGAAACCACCACAACATCTCAGGGTCCTGTGATGTCAGATAACTTCAGAAAGGTCTGTGCAGGTACCCAAGCCTGGAAGGGACAGCCACTGGGTGTTTAATAACCAGCAGAGAAGCCTCTGATAGAGCTGTGCTGTCTCTGGAAGATATAAACTGTCTCCCCTGAAGGTATACCCTCATAACGGAGTCTTTCAGAGCTGCAGAGCTGTACACAGCCATTACATTTGGAAAGATTGATCCATGCATGAGAAAAATTAAGACTGATGTTGGCAGAAGCCTTGCAAAGTGTTAGAAGACATGAAGGGTTACGTGCAGGGAAAAAACGCAGCAAGATTTTTTAACACCGTGAACTTGTTTAAATTGTTGTATTTGTGTCACTGAAATAAAGCTTTCCAATCATAATCACTTGTGAAGTTTAGTTTTTCTAGAGCAGGGAGTTGAATGGCATCTTGGGAAGATGGTAATTACACCTCAAAGTGGAGTTGCCATTCTGGAGTAGGGTTATTTTTAATCTGGGATTAGGTGCCCCCATGGGGGATTTACACTGGCATACCTGAGCTGCCCCGATCACTCTGCTGGAGTGTTGCTTGCCCCTTCCTGTCTCCTCATGTGGTCTTACAGGTTTCATCTGCTTAAAGTTTGCTCTGTCCTACATTATGGACTCCAAGGTCTAAAAATAGGAGCTAATTTAATAGCAAGCTTCAAACTGACAATTGGACTTTACTTACACATGAAGGGAAAAATGACAGAAAATCTTCAAGTGCTTCAAAGAAGACACCAGATGAGTTTACCTGTCAAATAAGGGTTTTTAAAAATCATCATATATATCTGGTAAAGACTGTAGATATCTTCTGGGGTCAAGCTTAGCTTTAAAAAAAGATTTTGCAAAACTGGGCTTCTACCTCCAAATTAGTTCTGACTTTTGCAGATAAATTTATTGACAGATGAGATGCAACCAGCACTTCCTGCCTCCTGTCCCCTGTTCCTCAGTGAATTTCTGCCCATGGGAGCTTTGCAGAGGTTCAACACCCTGCAGAGCAGGTTTGCACAGCCAGCAAACTCTGCAGGGACCTGTCTCCATACAGAGACCAACCCAGCCTGGCTGATTTCAGCCTCATTTAATGGATTATGAAGAAGGCAGCTCTAGCTCCTGAGCTCAGCTGGTTGTAAGTAAAAGCAGTGGGGTGGCTAAAAAGGTGGTCAGCTGGGGCTTGGTGGCAGCGGCTTCCTGGATGGTGAGGCTGCAGTTCACTGTTGCAGTTCAGCTGTGTGGGTTTATCTTCCCATTCCTTTGTTTTTTTATAGTCTTTTATTTTAAAGTGTTTAAAGGAGGAGGAGAAGGAATGGCCTATGACACTGAAGTATCCCTGGATATCACTTCCCACTTGGGAATATTTCATGGAGGGTTTTGGCCTTTTCTAGCAGCTCCAGTGAGCCAGTTTGCTGGCTGTTTTCATTTCTCAGGCGCCCAAAATGTGTACAGCAGTGGGATGAAAAGGTTTCCTCTTGGGTTTTGTAGAAATCCTAGCAGAACACGGAAGTCCCCATTCTGGGCCAGGTTCATATATATTTAAAATGACCGCTGTGGGGTTATATACCTCTTGTCTCCTTGCCATGACCATGTAGCCAGATACCTAATGATCTCCTTGCTTCAGGTCTGGTTCTAGGAAAACACTTTCTCAAATCATTAGGTGCTATAGAGCAATTGCAGCCTCTGACTTTCACCCTGACAAAATGGTCAGTTTGTGTTTGGGGAGCGCTGTGTAATTCTTTTCTGCCCTCCTGTGAATGATTGGCACTGGTGTTCTGTACTGGGGAGGAATTAGATCAACTTGCTGACTAACTGCTTTGCAAAACCACAGAAGCGTTGTCCCCGGAGCAGGTTTGTTTTTTCACATAGTGGCAGCAGGTGGAGGGGAGCGGGCTCTGCTCCTTGCTGCCTCGGAAACATCCTGCTTTGGAGCAATGGTGGGAAATGATTGAAAACAGATTTCCTTCCAGCAGATCACTTTGATAAGGCTGTGGAAATGAAGCTGCTTTTTTTTTAGGAGGAAAACTGTTATTACCAAAAAGTAGCATGAATTTAGCCTGGAGAAAAGGAGGCTGAAGGGAGACCTTATTGCTCTCTACAACCATCTAAAAGGAGGGTGTAGTGAGGTGGGGATTGGTCTGTTCAGCCAAGTAACAAGTGACAGAACAAGAGGAAATGGCCTCAAGTTGCACCAAGCGAGGTTTAGATTGGATATCAGGAAGAATTTCTTTACTGAAAGGGTTCTCAGGCATTGGAAGGGGTTGCCCAGGGCAGTGGTCGAGTCCCCATCCCTGGAGGTATTTAAGAGTCATGTAGACACACTGCTGGGGGACATGGTTTAGTTGAGGACTTGTCAGTGTGAGGTTAATGATTGAACTCGATGATCTTAAAGGTCTTTTCCAATCTCCTTAATTCTGTGATTCTGTAATTTCTTTGTCTTGGTCTTTTTAAAGGTGATCTGCCAAGGTGGACAGGGGTGCAAACAAGAGGCTTGGATAGCTGGTATGAGTGTGGAGCTTCTCCCTGACACCCCGAAGATCTCGCAGTGATTTGTTTTGTCTCAGCAGACTGAGGTGCTTGAGGAGCAGGCAGTGTCCTTCCCTTGGAGAAGTGCTTCTGTACCTTGTCAGGGGGTCAGACCTGGCTCGCGGGTGAGAGGCAGAGCTGAGCACCGTGTCCATAGCCTGGGACCGCAGGGTGCTGAAGGAGAGGCTGTGACATCCTTTGCACCCCTCTTTGGTCCCCGCTGCATTCACAGGTGAGGAAACAACAGGTTAAACTGGCTGCAGGAGCTCAGCTTCTGACGTTCACCCTCTGCAAGTTGCTTCTCTGCCTCTTTC
>NW_010303058.1:5809-25441 GCF_000700745.2 Antrostomus carolinensis
ATCATCCCTGCCGTCACCTCTCATGGAGGAGACGGGTGCTGTAAGAGCATTTCTGTTGCTGCAAGAGTGAAGCCTGCCTGAATTAGCTGCCTGCTCTCCTGGGGCTGCTTCAGCATGGCTGGTGCTTGCCGGGTCCTTGGGCCAGCTGTGCCGAGGTCCCTTCTGCCAGGGTTAAGCTGCAGCAAAGCTGGTAGCTTAAATCGGGCTTATCTTTGGGCTTTGTGATTCCCCCAGCAGGTTCAGTTTCCATCCTTCAGAGAACTTCAGCAAGGCAGGCGTAGGGAGGCTGGGCTGGAGCCTGAGCTCCCTGACCTATTGAACAGGCCAATCTCATGTGCTTACCAGGCAGCTCTTTGGGGCTGGCTGGGTTAGGGGTGTCTCCAGCCTGAGGACAGCCAGCAGGTGACTGGAGTGATCTTTCACCCCATCGTTCAACTGCACTTGCATTACCCGACTCCAATAAACCATTGTGGCACTGTGGAAGTAACAAACACTGCCCTTTGCAGGTGCCTTCTCATTATGCTGCTGCGAGCTACATTGCATTTTCATGTAGCCGTGCACTTCCCAGTTATGATTGTGGAAGGCAATGCAGGGGTCTGGATGCTTGAGATATGGTTCATTATCCTACTATTTCTGTCGTGTTAACTGTGAGCTACAGTGGGGTGAAAAAAAAACCTGCAGAATGGTTGGCTTTGAATATTTCGAAATTAGAGGATTTTGGTGGTGGCGCTGAAGGGGACAGATTTAGTGACCCTGGGATGCCCCCAGTCCTGCCTGTACAGACCTGCAGGAGAAACCACCTAGAGCTGTCTTTTTCCAGCCTTGATTTAGGTGCTGACATTTCTTTAGGTAATGAGTGCAGTCACCAGGATCCCAGTAGGCTTTTTCTCTCCTCCAAACAAATATAAATTTCCATGTAATGATGAATCCATCATGTTAATTACAGCAGTGGGGAAAGGTTAGACCCATCTGCCAACAACTCGTCTGCATAGCTGAGGCACAGGTCAGACCCAGGAAGAGTTTATTTCTGCTGCAGATCTGTATTTATACACAGTAGCAGTTCTAGGCTTTGTTATTAAAGCAGGGCAGACATCCTCCATTAATTCATATTGTATTGCTGTGGATGTCACACATGGGCTTGAGGTTTCAGTGCTCAGTGGCTTCTCAAGCTGCATTGGGCTCCTTACAGATGAGTGATGTGGGGAGCTGAGACTCAAGTTCTGAGGGGAGGAAAGAATGCTTAAACTGAATGAAAATGGATGAAGGTCTTCTGAGGTTTGGGACATCTTATTAATACTTAGAAACAGAGCACCTAGCTCCAAAAATTACAGTCATGCTGTGTATCATTGCGGTAGGCTTATCTGCCCTCGGTGGGACAGAAGAGAGTGACTGTGACTGCAGTGTGCCATTTTATTTGTAAATGAGGCAGGCCACCAGTGACTTTGCGATAAGCAGTATAGATACCTCCTTGTTAGTAATAATAAAAAAGATACTACTTCCCTGAAGGCTACATTTCTAAGGAATTATAACAAGATCAGAAAGATCTTGCGGTTGGCACCCCAATCTTTATGTGGTACCTGCAGAATACAGTGCTGATGCTCTAGAAGTGATGGAGACCTCTTCACCTAGACTTAGCCCTTCCCTTGATTACTGCCAGGGCTTGAGTCAGCAGAAGGTCAAATGTGAGTGAATGGTGGGATATGCCCCAGGAGATGTTCCAGTTTTGTGCTGCCTCTGGACTGGTCTGTGTCTAAAAAGCGCCGAACCCTGAAGGAGTTAATTTGAGTAGATTTGCAAACTTGACTGAACTTAGAACTTTAATTGTCCAGAAAGCTACTGGAAGTTTGTTCTGCACCCTGCACAGCAGAGACAGCCCCATCTTTGGTGTGAAGATCTCTACGCAATGTTGCCTGCTTCTGCTGAAACCTAGGGGGTTTAATGGATGATTTTGTATGAAACAGGTAGGGAAGTTGTGTATGTATCTGTGTACATGCATATATAGTGCCACATATGTGTTCCTGTGTTTACACCCTCTTTCACTGCTCTGAAATATGTCCCCTGTCAAATGCCTCTGCAGGAAATGCTGTCAGACTGATAAGTCTGTACCTGTGAATTGGTGAAAAAGCCAATTGGTAGAACTGGCAGAAGCCCCGTCCCTGGAAACATTCAAGGTCAGGCTGGACGGGGCTCTGAGCAACCTGATCTAGTTGAAGGTGTCCCTGCTCACTGAGGGGGGTTGGATTAGATGACCCTTAAAGGTCCCTTCTAATCCAAACCATTCTATGATTCTATGAAATGCAGAAAAGCCTCCTACCTTATTGCCTTGCCAGACAACTTCCCTAGGGGGGCCACATCATCCCTTTCTGTCAGATACTTTTAACAGACAGATCTTATATATATAAATTCATAGGAAAAATTATTCTTTGTCCCACTAGTAAGTTGGTTAAAACTCCTATACTGAAGAGCAAAGAAGAAACCAGAGGTGTTAATGAATAGCCTGGAGCTAAATATCGCTCTCTACAACTACCTGAAGGAAGGTTATAGTGAGGTGGGTCTCGGTCTCTTTTTCCAAGTAACAAGCAACAGGACAAGAGGAAATGGCCTCAAGTTGCACCAGGAGAGGTCTAGATTGGATATTAGGAAACATTTCTTCACCAAAAGCATTGTCAAGATTTGAATAGGCTGCTCAGGGAAGTGGTGGAGTCACCATCCCTGGAGGTATTTAAAAGATGAGTAGACATGGTGCTTAGGGACATGGTTTAGTGCTGGGTTTACAGTTGGACTTGGTGATGTTAAAGGTCTTTCCCAACCTAAATGATTTTATGATTCTAATTAAAATCAAAATCCTATGACAGCCTGACTTTCTGTGCTAGATGCCACCTCATTCCAGGGCAGACGATACCAATTTCTCATTAAGTGACTAATATTGATTAAATTATTTATTTCATTTATTTATTTCATTTATTTATTTATGTATTTATTTATTTACCCCGTTTATTTATTTATTTATTTATTTTATTTCCTTATTTATTTAAATTGTTTCCTGTCAGAAATGCAGTGCTCATGTCCAGCCAACATGAGTCTTCCCAACCTAAAAAAAGTAATAAAATATGGGAAAACTATGTTGAGGGATTTGGTTTTTTTTCCTTTGATTGTACAGTCAGCAGTTTATGCTCAGATCATGGGCTGGGACTAGGTCTTCAAACAAAATGAATTTGATAATCAAGCACAGTCCCATGGCTCCTTGAGGAAACTCTGAAGTTGTTCTTATGTGCAGCATCAGTTATGCAGCAAGGCAGATTTCTGAATCTGTGTTGCTTTCAGCTATAAAAAAGTTATTTGTATCACAAAAGACAAAGGGAATAAAGTATCAGTTCACATTCCAGATCCTTCTTCTCTTAGTTCCAAAAGATAAAAATTTTAAGTCAATTATTTGGGTTTTGCAGGGGATTCTAACCTTCTCTGCCCTACATGCCTTTTCTTAACTTTCTCCTGAAAATTCTTTAGATACTTTGCACAGTCGAGTAAAATTATTCTTATACCAATTTATGATGGTTCAGGCTGGTGAAACAAAGCACACAAGTGGGCATTTTGCTGAGTGCGACTGTAATGGCACGAAACATGGGTTTATGAATGGTTTGAAGGTCACATATGTGACCCTCCATCTTGCTGGATTAAAGTTTTTATGATGGCATCTCTGAGCACAAGTGACACTTACCATGTGTTACGCTGGTTGCCTGCAATGCTATGTAGACCTTGTGAGTAAAAGGTCTGATTTCTGCTTGACTTAGGGTCTTGCTCCTTCATCAAAAATCATTTTGGGCCAAGAGCTCAAGGCTGAAAGAGAGGAAGGGTGCCACTGGGCATGGCAATATACACTCTTGTGCCTCCCTCTCTTTCTGCACAGCAGAGCCCCAAGAGCTTTTGATTGCAGTTAGTGAAGTTACAGTCCATGGCAGGGTCTGCTCTTGGACAGGCTGATGGTGTAATGCAGATAACTCAGGCAAACACAGGCATCTCTGGCCAATGCAAGCAGAAGATCCAGCATCAGTGATGCTGTGAAACACCTTGTGGGACACCTTGCTCCGATACAGCAGTAAGTAATTACAGAGGTAGCAGTAACATTGTCAGAAATGTGCTGGGCTTTTCTGGTTGTCCAAGACTTGTGCATGATATTGTCTCTGAATCAGGTGGAAAATTTCCCCTCATCCACACTGTAGTGGTAAAGAAAGGCAGACCTATGAAGTTCCTGAACAATGGAGTTGAGATGTCTACATTTCGTGAGGATGGAGGAAGAAACAAGTGAAAAGATGCAAATAAGTCTGTGTGATATTTTAAAAATAGGAGGTCAGGGAGATTCTTTTTCAGCTTTTGAATGGATTTGTCCGAAAGCACTCAGGAAGGCAGGAAGGAGCTTACTAAAACTAAGCTGAGGTTCTCCAGGCTGAGCAAAGTGGGTCTGCAACTCTTATCTGAATATAAGCCTAAGGATGCCAGGTTAATGAACAATATTTTGTCATTGTAATATGAAAGTTTATCATAGTCTGCACAGATTCCAGCTGAGCTTCATGGCATTTTGCTGTTGCATTTAATATTTGCTCTTTTTACTGTAAATATTTTAATTTCCCAGTGTGATTTTGTGAACCGGCTGCCCTGGACTCAAGTTGATATTTTCATCAGAACGTTCTGATGGCAAACTAATGGGAATTAAAACCCGAACTAAATATATTATGCATAGTCATACTATAAGAATTTATATCTTTAAAACCTATTAGACTGTTGTAGATAGAGGGATTTATATATGGTTTGTATGTTGATTTTATGCACAGGAACGTTAACTGGTATTAGCTGTGTTAGCAGCTTCTGGATGGAGTTGCACATCTGAGAATGGGAATGGCAATACAGAAAGGATGAGAGGGTTTAGAATTTGCCTGCAAAAAGAGCAGTATTTAAGTGAGTGTCTCCCCTGTGGTGTTTAATCCCTGCCTAACACCTGCTGTCCCTAAAGCTCTGGCTCTGATGCTGGTGCTGTAGCTCTCTACAAAGTATTCAAGAGCTGTACAGAGTGCTGGTGTTTCTGTAAATGGATCTGAGTTATCTGCTCAGAAGAGGTTGAAAAGTCACTGAATTAGACTCTGGAAGAACTGTTCCTAGTTTTACAGGTCATTGGAGCGTGACACTCTCTTTTTCCAAGAAGAAAACTACCTGAGATAAAAATTTTAAGAATAATGAAGTTTTTGTATTTTGAACAAGGAAAAAAAAATCCAAATAAAATTTTAAAGTTAAACACAAAACTTTTAAACTTTTAGAAATTTATTGAGTTGCAATTGCCAATCATTCCAGCAGATGTCTTTTGTGGTTGAAGCAGATAATCAGTGCTGAAAACCTAGAAATGTGTTTTGGAACTTAAGTTACAATTGAAGAAGGTGTGTTGGCAGTATATTATATTTGCTTCCACTGAACGCTGAGGTGAGAAAGGCTGTTTTCAGTGGGGAGGTTTTCTGAAGTATATTTGTCTACACGAGTGTCACGTCTCGAGTGATGATGTGGGAAAGAAAAGCCCATGTGGCAGCTCTGTTAGACCCTGCTCACAGTGTGGGCTGAGCTATGGCAGCGCCGGGCTCTCACCCACTGGCACATCAGCCCTGGGGAATGGTAATTAAAACATCCTCTCACAGGGCTGTCTGACAGAGGCTACTTCAGATCCAGTGTTGTCATGGCCGGGGAGGACAGCACACAGCCCTGGTTGTGTCCAGAATGTCATGTGCGGGCAGAAGCGAGGTATGGGGGACCATGGGGTGTCTGGCTGGGGACTGAGAGGGCACCTGGCACGGTTTCCAGCAGGGATGGGGCTGTTCTTTCACTTGGACAGTACAGGTAGGACTGAGATTGTAAGAAATAACATTCTATTTTGTATTCTTCCCCTGGGGATGCCACGTGCTGTTCCCCAACTCTGGCTTTGAGCTCGGTTCCAGCCCACATGCTGTGATCTGCAGGGCAGTCCGCAGTGAGCCTGGACTGCTGTCTGCCTTGGGCTAAGCTGAGGAGAAACCAGCTGCTCTGGTGGGCTTTGGAGCAAAACAGACAAGTGTTTTATTGGGCATGACATCCATGGCCTCCCTTTTGCTGGTGTTATGTGTTAGAAAACCTTTGGATGTTTTCATGTCCTTACGTGAAAAAGGAGCCGTGGATGAGATAGTGTCACACACCTGTATTCTCTAGTCTGCGTTTTAATTGTGCTTCCTCTCTTCATAATTCCTTGCTAAGGGAATTATGGCTGAAAAAGTTTTGTAAGAGAAATACAGTTGAGATGGTTTGTGCCTAGGAGCATCAGATGTTTCATTTCAGAGTTCTGTGAGCCCTTCTTCAGAAATAAAAATCACTTGAAGGTCTTCCTCAGATCATAATTTATCTATTCTGAAATAGGTAAAATTTCACTTACACAGCCTCGTCTCAGACTCTGAAAACTGGAATAGTTTTTACATCCACATGGCCAACTACAGAGGAGATTCAGCCGCTGTGCTGTGCACGTCTCCTGCTGTGCAGCGCACCTCTCGCAGGTGTGCTCTGCAGGCTCTGCTTTTGTCAGCTCTTCCTTGGGATGGAGGCAGAAAAAATAAATGAATTGTCTGTGTTCTGCTGCTCAGATTTACCTGGAGATTTCACCCTCACTTGATTAAAAAATTTGCAAACCAATCTGCAGTCCTCTACAAGGAGTAGGATGGCAAAAAGATTCATGCCTGCACCAAACCCTAATTTGGTTTTATCACTCACTTCAAAGAATATAGATAAGCGATATTTTCTGTAGCAATTGAGTTAATCTTTTTCAGCACAAGGCATAAAACAAAATTAAACAGAAAATTTTTGAGGCAATTTTATCTAAGAAAGGAAGAAAAATGCTCACACTAATATCAAAGTGCTCATTTACATGGATATGTTATGGTTTATGATCATCCCTGGAAGAATCATCATAATATTTAAAAAAAAAAACAGGCTCAAGTATCACCTCATTTCCTTCCTGATACAGATAAGCCAGTTAAAGCTGAAAACTGGACTTGAGACACTCTGTTTGAATTACATATTTTGGGCAAATAGTTTACCTGTTGAAAAAATGCAAATAAACCAGGCTTTTTTTTTTGCTGAGCCATCTGATGATTTCATCTAAATACATTCCATTGTGAGATATTTTGCTTACACTTAAATTTGAAAGGTTAAAAAAAATCCTGCTAAAATGGGCATTTCATTTAATTCCAAACTAATTAAAGTTGCATTCTTCACTAGCAGAACTGAACTGGTCATAGAATCATAGAATGGTTTGTGTTGGAAGGGACCTTAAAGATCATCTAGTTCCAACCCCCCTGCCATCAGCAGGGACACCTTCCACTAGACCAGGTTGCTCAAAGCCTCATCCAACCTGGCCTTAAACACTTCCAGGGAGGGGGCATCCACAAGTTCTCTTGGCAACCTGTTCCAGTGTCTCACCACCCTCAAAGGAAAGAATTTACTCCTAATGTCTAATCTAAATCTACCTTCTTTCAGTTTAGAGCCATTGCCCCTTGTTCTATCACTACTTACCTTTGTAAAAAGTCCCTCCCCAGCCTTCCTGGAGCCCCTTCAGGTACTGGGAGGCCACTAGAAGGTCTCCCCGGAGCCTTCTCTTCTCCAGGCTGAACAGCCCCAACTCTCTCAACCTGTCCTCATAGGAGAGGTGCTCCAGCCCTCAGATCATCCTCGTGGCCTCCTATGGACTTGCTACAGTAGGTCCATGTCCTTCTTATGTTGAGGGCCTCAAAAGTGGACACAGTACTCTAGGTGGGGTATCATGAGAGCGGAGTAGATGTGCAGAATCCCCTCCCTTGACCTGCTGATCTCACTACTTTTGATGCAGAAAGGTCTTTTCACTTTTGTTGGTAACAGAAAAAATGAGACAGCTCTGAGGCCACAGCATGTTCCCTGGGGCTGCAGCATCCAATGGAGATCAGTGCCAGCTGCTCCTCGGGGGAGAGTCCTGCCAGATCTAGAGGTGCAATGGTCCAGCATGGATCTATAGATGCTGCTTTCAGCATCTTTTAAGGAAGGGGAACTGAATTATTGTTTGGGGGCAAATTTCCTCTTCTCTGAACCCTTTTTGTTCAGATGGCACCATGGGAGCATCCTTGCGGGAAGGCAGGGAGGGATGCTTGGCCAGGGCTGCTGCCACACCCCATCCCCCTGGCACCTCCATGGTGCCCCCCTGATGGAGCATCAGCCACAAACCATGGTCATTGGGTGTGGGCTGGTTGGGGAGGCAAAGTGCTGAAGTGAGACTGTAACCATCTCTGTCAATAGGTTTTTCTGTTGGAGAGATATAAAGGGCAAAAAGGTTTTAACTCTAGGTAATAGTTTCATTTTCTTGACTTGCCAGGCAGCAGCACTGTGTCTGTGTATCCTCTGGCTGATAGCTGGAACAGTGATACTTTGGAATAAGGAGTAAATACCTGGATGAAAACAGAAGGACATAAGTGACAGGATTTCCTAATTACAGTGGTCCCTACCAGCCTCTTAGGACTGTCTCATTCATCACACCAATTTTATATATGATATGGTGGTGGTCAAAAAATTCCTTTTAATTTAGAGGAAAAG
Source organism: Antrostomus carolinensis (assembly GCF_000700745.2). Taxonomy (NCBI): domain Eukaryota; kingdom Metazoa; phylum Chordata; class Aves; order Caprimulgiformes; family Caprimulgidae; genus Antrostomus; species Antrostomus carolinensis. Next base: position 14,432 of record NW_010303058.1, read on the forward strand.
AGCAGAGATCTGGATCATCACACTGAAATGAAGAAATGTTTATTTCCTAATTGTGCTGAATGCAGGACTGCTGAAACACTCCAAAGCCAGGGTGGTAACCATAATAGCGAGTTCACCAGGAGCAAGCCAGGTAAAGTGATCTGTAACAACAGAGGCAAAATGTCTTTCAATGCACCAGGTTAGTTAAAAAAAAAGCTTGCAAATTCTTGTGTCTGGTAGCTTCAAATACAGCTGTGCTTGCATAGCATAGTTTGAAGTGGCTCTTTGTCAGAGAGAAAATATATTTCTAAATAGACACTCAAAATGCACTGTGGCTTTCCTTTCTGGCAAATATTTGGTTAAATGGATGTTGTTGGGAATGTGCCCTGCTCTGTTGTTGTTGGCACTAAGGATTTGTCATTGCAAGTTAGAGGACAAAATGGTTTGATGTTTCCAAAGATGGGGGAAAAATACAGATGCTTGTCCCTAGTGCTGCTTGCAGGAGAGGTTTATCCCACTGTCAGCCAAAATGGGGATTTTATTCCTGCTTGTGGTGGTTTCACTCACACCTAAGACCATGCAGTCTTGCACTCACTTCCCCCACCCTCCCTGTGAGATGGGAAGAGAATCAGAGAATCATCAAATGTTGTGAGTTGGAAGGGACCCACAAGGATCATCAAGTCCAACTCTTGCCCTAGCATAGGACTTCGTAAGATTCAGACCAATTACAAAGGGGCACAGATTAGAATGAGGACAGGGACAGCTCACTCACCAGTTATGGTCACGGGCAAAACAGACTCAACTTGGGGAAGAAAAATCAATTTAATTAATTACCAATCATCCGAGTAACACAGTGAGACATAACAACCACATCTTACAACACCTTCCCCCACCACTCCTTTCTTCCTGGGCTCAAGTCACTTTGCTCCCAGTTTCTCTACCTTCTCCCTGCAACAGTACAAGGGACAGGGAATGGGGATTGCAGTCAGTTCACCTCTGCTGCTCTTCCCAGCATGGAAGTCCACGAACAAAGTGTTCCAATGACTGCTTCCATGGAGTTACAGACCTCTTCAGGCATGGGGATGTCCACGGGCTGCAGACGGGCCTCCCATCCAGTGCACCTCCTTCCCCCACTTTGGGGGTCCACCCCTCTGCTCTGGAGTTGAGCATCTCTGGAGTCTCAATACAGTCACACCTGCCATTGGGCTCAGCTTTCTGCTCTGTTGTGGAGCCCTCCATTCCTCCATGGCCTACACGTGTGTATCTGCTCCACCATTGAACTTCCATGGGCTGCAGGGACCTCATTTACCTTCTACTACTCTTCTGCGATCCTGATGTCTGAGGTTCTCTGTCCTCCCCCTCCTCCTCCTTCCTCATGGCAACGATGCTATAATCTTTGTTTAGGCAGATGTTTGTCTTTTGTTCAAGTCAATGGCCTCTCCTCCAGGTTCTCTCCTCCTGTTTCTTTTTGAAACAGTCCTCCCCCTCATAAATATTGATTCAAAGAGGTGTTTTTCTGTTAGTAATTGGCTCAGCCTGGGCTGGAAGTGGGTCCATCTTGGAGTGAAGGGAGCTTTGTGAAGCTTCTCACAGGAACCATCAATGTCGCCCCTTCCCCCACGACCAAAACCATCCCCCAACCCCAACCCACTGCTGTATACTTGAATCAAGGTAAAAATACCATGAACGTTATTTAACCTGATACTGCAGTCATTGCAGGATAATGGGGCAGACAACATAAATACAAGGTTTAGCTTCAAGCACTCTGACCTGTGTCTTTAGTGATCCTTGAAGGCCTGAGTTATTCAGGCAACTGCTGGCATGATTCATGGCTGAACTGATCTTGATATCCACTGGAGCTTTTAAAACCACAAGAGGCCCAGTAACACTGATCTTCAACCAGACATGTCACCTCTGCTCTGCCAGGGAGATCACTACTGTTTTTTTCTGTTTTTGGAGGTAGAGACTGCTGTCATTCTGAAAAGAGAGATGTGAGCAGGCAATGGTTCAAGGTCTCCCGAGACATGGATTTGCTTTAGGGGAACAGCCTGCAGTTAAATAAATAATAAGTTAAATAAATCCAGAAAGCTGTGCTAGTGAACATGTCCTTAACCAGCCCAAGAGGGAATAAAGTGCAATGAGAAAAGTCCAGTGTCTGGTGAATTGCCAAAAGAAATAATAGATGGTTGTATTTTTCTTGCAGGCAAACTGGTTTTGAAAGTAGCTGACCTAAAAATAAAATAGAAAACACTGACATCACCCCTCAAAGTCTTCCAAGGTGCATTTGCTCTGCGTTCAGCACCTGACTGCCTGTTCATGTGCTCTGCTGGCCTACGGCCTTCCCAGGCTGCCCAGGGCTGGGTGATCCTGCACCATGGCAGCCTGGCACCAGAGGGATGGAAGATCCGAGATCTTTTCATTTTGTATTTTGTTCTGTTTGGAGAACATGTTTCTCTGCCAGCTCTGTGACCCAGCCTGGGCCCAGCCTGGTGGAGAGTGGAGGGCAGTGAGCTGACAGCTGCCTAAGGAGCCCCTCTCTGGCTGCCCCATTAATAGACTGTTATTTATATAAAGCAGAAGAACAAGTTCAGGAGAGACTGAGACTCATGTTTCCTTTCTCTTTTCATTTTTTCCTAAGTTCATAGTGTCATTAGCCTTCTGTCATCCAGGCAGGATGTAGAAGGCTCAGCTCCTGATTGGGTTTCTATTGGACAACAACTTGACCTGGCATTTCCCACGTTTTCCTAGAAATACCTTAGCAGGTGTTGAGTGTCAAGACTTTATCACGGCAAGTTTCAGTTTCTGTACAGGCAGTCTAGGAGACATGCCTAGAGATTTTGGAAATAAATGTCATTTCAGATTAATAACTGGCTTTATCCAGCCTCTGATAAGTGGATATTTGCTTCTGAATATATAGATTATGCTTCAAGATACAGTGTTATTTGCAGTGTGAGGTCAGAACTCTGTGTGAGTTCCTGGTGCTGCAGCTGAGTTTCCATAGCTGTGGTGGAAATGGATCCCTAAGAAATAGGTTGGGGGCTCTGCTGCTGTGGCTTTTGAGGGGAAAACGAGTCGCAGCAGGTAGGCTCTGCTTGCAAATGGTTCCTTACTTGAGAAAGCAAGCAGTTAATTGGCTACAGATTTTGGTTATCCTTTGAAAAAAAGCATCAAGCTTTCTTCCCTCCCATACTGTTCTGTGTTTGTGTGAAAACATAATGACAGTTAAATGAGCTTTGTTAAATCTTTCATAAAACACATTAACTGTGGAGAAGGCAAAGACAGGATTTAAAATAAAGTCTCCAGTTTTCCCTGCAGACTTTCTTGCAGAGACTCCTACAAATACCGAGGTCTGCAGATCTATGATTCCTACATGCAGTTGCTCATTTTTACACAAAGAAATTCCTACGAGTGACTGTTTCAAGAGAAATCTCGCAGATCCTGAATTTGCTTCTATTCCATCTGAAGTGATTTTTCCCCAATCCAATTCCATCTGAAGTCCATTTTTCTCCATTTTTCCAAATGGGAGATTTTTTTTTTGTGTAAATATGACAATGTTTTTAAGTCCACTGTTTTATCATGAAAGATAAGCTAATTCTTTTTAAACAATCTGTACAGAGAAGAGGCAGGCTTTTGGGGACAGCTACAAATCTCTTAGATAATCCCATTTCCTGGGTATAAGTGGTTTGATAAACTACCCCTGGTTATGAAACCCTGGATAACAGCAATCCAGGTCTGCATTTTACACAGATTTTGGAAAAAGCAAAGGCTGTATGTGCTCAAATGCTGATGTAAGTAACTTATATCACAGGTGTCTGACAGTTGCATTTCCAGTTTCAATGATTATCATAGTATTGCTTGGGTTTGTCTTGTACAAATTAAGTTTTAACATGTCTCAACTTTGTGTTAGTATCTTTTTTATTACATAGTATCTAAATTCAAAGTGAAAAGCATGGCTAGCAGCCTACACAGTATCTTTTACAAAACTAACCTAAATGTCTTGGGAAAAAAAGGTTTTAATTCGTGTTTCTAGAGATAACTGACACAAAACTTTTGTCCTCTCTTTTTTTTTTCTTACTTATATTCCTAGATGCCTATTTTATGTGGCTTTCAAGTCCCCTTGAAACTTTATGTGGCTTTCATTTTCAGCAGCGGATTTTTGCTGCTGGAAATGAAGCAATTGCTTTGCAGGCCAACAAACATGCTTCTACATCAGGAAGACGAGCATTTGGCTTCTGTGCTTCACTAGCCTATGCTGATGCTTGGAGGAGGCAGGTTGTTTCTGTGTTGATCCTGGCAGTGTTGGTGTGTTCAATAACTAGTCATCTCTGCAGTTCAGAATAGCAAATATTATCGCTAACTTCATTTTGTGCAGAATAACTGACACGAAGCAATGGAGATTTTTGTGCACCTGCTTGTTTAACAAGGGCTATAATTTGTGTAGCATGTGTTTGGTGTGGAAAGACAATTTAATGGAGGCATTTTTCCTCCCATTTACAAATTAAACCCTCCTAATAAACAATGAGTCAAATCACAGGGAACTTAGGGGGATGCTTCATCTCTCATATGTGCTTTTCCTTCCTGGATGCTTTGAGGTAGTGGTTACATTTTCCTGTCTCTCTCTGACAGTCCGAACAGAGCTTGATGGACTGTTGGATTTAACATCTCACAGACTATTATAAAAGAAGCATAGAAGTGGCTTGTATAAAAATGATCATATCCTCTTCTTTTACCTTTGCCTTTCATGGTTACTGTATTTTTAGTACAGTTTGAGGCAGTGATGGTAATGAAGACATCAAATTCACACTGTGAAACCAGTTCATCCTGCAACCAGACTGTGTGCTTGGTGTTTGGAGAGGGATGGAGTAGTGTGCACCATATACAAGCTCACTTTGACCCTTAGTTTGGGCTTAAAACTCTGGATTAAAGCCCTGTGGCCAAAATATTATTGTCCATTCTTTGAATTCTCAGTAGGGAAAAGATGGTGCCACAAAGAGCTCAGATCCATGTTTCAGCCTGCTCTGTGCAGGTGGTTAAAGGTCGCTGCCAAGAAATGAGAGAACAAAATTGTTCAGAGTGAGAATGAACAGGGTTCTGGTCATTATAAATATCCCTGTTAAGTGTCAGGGTCAGTTAGGGGCTCTGATTTACAGTGTTTGGGGGACTGGGTACTTTAGGGATGCTAGTACCTATGCTGGAGGCTGAAGAGGCCGTCTGCATCTGGCCCTCTGCTGTATTTTGGTTTCTGGAGCTAGTCTGCAATGATGTTAGGGCAGCAGGAAGAGAGACTGCTACCTGTTACTGCTGTAATCTCCTGCATTCGCCTTTGAAGTAGAGCCATATGAAGACATCACCATTCTGGTCTCGTTCTGGTTTAGAGACCACAGAAGAAAATTAAATAAGGAGATAAAATAAAAGCTGCTTTACAAATTATCCTGCAGGTATTATGAAGGTGAAGCGGTGCAGATAAAATACACGGAGCAATTCCAAATCTATTAGGAGCAGATATGCTTAGAAGCTCTGTGTCTATTATGGAAATTTGTGGGCAGCTGTCCATAAATTGATAAAAATGCATACTCCAAGCAATGCTCACGAAGCTGAGGCTGGAACAGTGATGGGGGAGCTGTGTAAGACACTAAGTATTCTTCATAGGTCTACACACAGAGAAACGAAGAGGAGGCTGGGAAAATCAGAACTGATGGCAATCTAATTTAAGAAGGAGAAGTGATTCTTTCACAGGTTCTTGTAAAAGGAATTAAGTCTGTTTAATGCAGAAATTAGGAAAAGGGAAAAAATTAATTGGGTATAACCAGAGGCTCAGTCTGACTCACCAAACCCAAAAGCATTTCAAAGGTATAGCTGTCTTTGTATTATCAAGCCTATACTATGGAATAAGGTCTAAACAAATAAAGAAGCACATGGTGTTATAGATGCAATAACTACCTGGTCATGCAGATAATTCTATAGGCAATGTGAACTTTAAAGCAAATATTTGTAAAAAAATTAGGTTCAGGGGCAACAGATCAGGGTTATAAGATTCATTTTGGAAAGGAGAATGAAAGATTACTGTGGGCAATGCTGTGTGAGGTTTTAAAGCAAAAAACACTCCCTCATGCATAAGACCAAACAGCTGAGGCTTGGAAGCTTGCCTAGAGGTGGGATTTGTATTATGGACACTGCTGAGAAAATTCCGTATAAACTTGTTTCTGTTGAAGTAAAAAAAGGAAATAGCCATCTGCTGACATATGAGCAGAAAAATATCACTCACAAGATTTCAGATTCAATTTAAATGAATAAACTTGTTGTGGATTAGATAAACCAATAGAGCGTATCTGTATGGGATACCAAGAAGTGCAGTTGCTAAAAAAAAAATTATTCCTTTTTCTAATGCAACATAGCTGAGGAAGAAAGCAAAATTATTATCTTATTTTTAACTACAGTTGTGCAGACAAAACTGTTTGAATGGTTTATACAGAATTTTATCACAGAGGGAAAGCAAAACACCTATTTCTGAGCTGCACAGAAAGCTGTAGGAATGCAAATGACAAGAAGAAATTTATTTGATTCACATGAGAGAAATCTGTCCATGTGAATTCCAGTCTCTCCATACTGTAAGTAAAAGTGAGAAAGGGATGGATGTGAAGCAGGGACATCTTTTCGTATGATATCTTCAAACCATTGGGAAGTGCTCATGTAACAACAGTGGGGGATCTCTACTACCTAATTAAGAGAAAAGAAGCAGGGCTGCATCCTTACCTCCTTTTCTCTGGAAGTCTTGGACCTCCAGATGACCTCATGCCTGAATAACTCCTAGAACAAGGTTTTCGTGAAGAGGGTGGCCCAGGCTTACGCTTTGCCCAGGTTGTGGCAGGGCAGAGATGGGTTGCAGCCACCCTGGTATGCTCCAGACTCCACATCAGCTTCAGTTAGGCAGCTTAACATGTTATCTGAACAGGAACCCCCTGAAGCACACAGAAAGCAGAGAGAAAGGAGCCATCAAAATTTATGGCAGGTTGTAGTGAATTTACATGAGAACTCTTCTTCCATTTCAGTGCATGGAAAATGTTTTTACAGTAGCTGTGCATGATATCTGTTCCAATCTTTTTACATCAATAACCATCTTTTCAGGACTGAATTTATTAATGAAAACCCAGTGACTTTCTCTGAGAAATCTGAACTGCTAGATAAGCCAAAGAGGATGATGATCTATTAATTGTGAATGTAAAAAGCCTTTACTTTGAAAACCTAGTGCATTTGAGAACCTTGTCCTCTGTGCTCTGAACAGAGTAGTTTTACCCTGAATTTGCTCTGATATATCAACATTACACAGTCCTGAGCTAAGTAGCAACAGCTGAGCTGCTTTTTCTGTTTGTTGCGCGAAAAGGGTGGTAAAGCAATTTGGCAAGAAATAAACCCCCTTGCATTCCAGCTTATCCTCAGACACTAGAGGAGCTGGGGGCGGCTGGGCTTAGATCCTGAGTGATGCCCAATTGAGCACTACGAGTCTGACAACAGCGGACTCACTCGATAGTGCGCTGCACTCCTGTACCCACGATTTATGGACTCACACAGCTAAACCTGCAGAATTTAGAGGCATCCCATGGTGGGGGTTTGGTGTGGCTGCTTACAGACACAGTTCCATGTGGCACTACAAGTCCGGGTGCATTAATATCAGATTCACTCAATAGTGCCCTGCACCTTCCATCCAGTCATGATCTCTGGACTCTCCCGACCTACCAGTTGGCAGCCCAGTGAGAAATTGTGCAGCAAATCTGTAAGTGAATAAAAGCACTTTAATAAAGCAACAGGATTAATACAGATTCATGTGGATTGCTGGTGATAATCTACTGTCTGCTGGAGTATATACAAGCATTTAGCTTAGAAATTACTAAAGAGCACTAAGGTAGGAAAACAATTCTATAGAAATATCTCTATGTTTCCAAGAGAGTTCTTAGGAAAGTATAAATCTTACCCAAAGGCATCCCTATTGAGGGGAAGAGAGGTTCAGCCCATCGACTGATCGCAGAGGCCAGAGGTCTGTGATGGTATCTTCCATGACTTGTCCAAGATAATATCTTCCCTAATTTTCCCCTTTCTTTGGGCTACTTTTATATTATTTTTACCTTCAAGGTTGAGTTTGAGTGACTCTAGTCATACTTTTACTGTGATTGGTAAAACCACTCCCTTTTCCCTTTTAAGGTAGAAGTTACCAAAACTTAGAGTGTATGCTTAGTGTGTGTGTGGGGAGTGGTTTGTGAGCCGGAGGTCTGTTTTTGTGTAGTTATAATTCAAGGTTCAAGCAAAGGAGGTGTTTGTCTAAGGGGTGCCAGATGGTCAGTCCAGGGTCGTAAACAGATAACATATCAGCTCCTTGGCATCGGAGGTCTCAGTAAATACAGAGGCTAGCTATTAGTCTTCACACCTTTTTTCATCCCCCATATTGATATGCAGACCAGACTCTCCAGGACACAACCTTGGAGAAATTCTTCGCATACCAGTTGCATTTTTCCCCTAGAACCTCCTTCAACATTATACCTTTCTGTAGTGTGTGAACAAGGCCATTTTCTGATTTTTAAGTTACCTCCAGTAATTATTCCACACTGTTCAACACTGCAGTTGTGTATCTTACGTAAAATGCTTCTACAGCAAGAAGCTATGAACAAGTGTTTCCTGCTCATCTTTGCCATTCTACTAATGATTTGAAAGACCCTGATGTATCCCACTTATTTGTATTTCCAAGCATCAGTGTCCTAATTTTTGTAGCTATAGCTTATCTGGAAGCTAGTCCATGCCCTTGGTCACCTCAGTCACTTTCCTCTGTCCCTTGCCAGTTTCTTCTGTCTTCTTTAGGGAAGACTGCACAGAATATTAAAAGTAAATGTACAGAGTAGCACAATACTTTTTGTCACAAAATGAAGAAATAATGGATGCTTTGTCCACAAAAGAGACTCTTAGACATGACCACTACATAAATAAAATGTACTTGTAATGAAATCCCCAAGTGAATTTTCACAGTAAACTGCTCCATTTGTCCACCTTTCCCCTTTCCTCCTGAAGTGTATGAGGACCTCTGGCAGCTTTGCACCCACCTGGGTGGAGCCTTTTTCCTCATTGCCTGTTTTCCCATTTCTGTCCAGCAATGTGCTTTACCCAGACTGTGCTTCACCTCGGCGTTTCAACGATCTATATTACATTGCTCAAACCCTCCCTTGCAAGCATAATGGCACTGTTCAAACTACTAATGATAACCATACACTGAAAGATAGCCACACCTTTTGTCCACTCTCATCTAAACTGTCTAATCAACTCACTTTGTAAGGACTTGAGGAAATATTAGTGGGTAAACACTTATGAGTCACAAGGGTTTCTAGAAGTCACCTGCCTGGGAAGTAGGAAAATGCCCAAGCTCACGTAATCCCTCAGTCAGAGAGCTCTCTACAATCAGCATTGCATTGCCTGAGATGGGTTCATACAGACCTGCCCTTTTTTCCCTCTATAGAAACACACAATGTTTTCCATGTTCAATCATCAAATAGGTGTTTTGAAAAAAATGTTCATGTGTTGTTCTTGAGTTGGTAGCGTCAGTTGATACCCAATCAAATCCCACTGTTGGAGGGCAGCAGGAGCTCCATGGTGGATTTCCAGTAGGGTCAATCATTATTGACTCTTTATACGATAAAATTCTATTTATAGTATAAAAATACTCTGTTCCTATGAGTATCTATTAACACTGAGATATCGGCAGCATGAAAGCCTGGTATCAACAAGCTTTTCCTTTCCTCCCTGCAGACAACAGACCATCATCACAGTCCCTGCTTTTCAGCTCACAGTCAGTATTTTGCATCCTTCTCTGCCTCTGGAGAGTTCAAGAGAATCAGACAGACCTCGTTGAACGCCTGGGTGTCCTCCTCCAGGGCACTGAAGTGTCCCTCATTTCAATTTCTTTTATTTCACCTCCAAACTTAAGTAAACCAAATCAAATTACTGTCACAGTAATTCTGAGCATGTATTTCTACATAGAGATTAATGGAGTTGAATTTTTCCACTTTAAAAGTTAATTCTGATTAACTCCCCTGGGCCTCCTTTGTGGTAGACCTTCAGTGGTCTCCCACAGAGTCAGGAGACTGGCTTCTTCTAGGGAATTAGAGAAATAAAAATAGCTAGGGTGAGATTAATGCCACCTAATCTCATGAAACCCCTTTCTAGTCCCTGCAGGGCAGTGAGGCCCGGCTCCGCTATTCTCCTCTGGACAAGTACATTAGGAAGCGCCCTGGAATGGTGAACCAAGGGCAGCTGGACCCCGATGGATGTCTGGCACCATGTGAGATGATTCTCCCTCCTTAAGATGGGTCAGGATCCTAAATGTGAAGGAAACTATACCGGTTCTATAACGTAATGATCAGTGGTGGCTATAAAATCCACTGAGCTAACTGCTCCAGAAAAAAGTCACAAATAATTACAAAGTGAAAGGGCTCAGCAGTAAAAAAGACAAAGTCCTTTGAATATGGGAGCTGGACTGGCAAATAATAGCTTGGAATGGCTTTCCAAAATAATCTAGTTTCCGTCTTTTGTTGTATTTGAGTCAGTTTTCAGAACTCAGCCCTGCAGCATTACTTACTGAAAATTACTGTGTCACGCTCAGTCCCCCTAATCTGCTGTATCATGTGCAAAATGGGAACTGTGTAAACACAGGTATCTAGAGTCATTAGAGATACCAGGGAGCTCAGCCACTGTGTTGAGTTTGTGTGTATGTGTGTAGGGGGAGGCATTTTTGGTAGTGGGGGAAGGGCCACCTTGTGACAGTGAAAAGCTCCCCTGGCTCCAAGGTGGAGACCCCCCAGTCCAGGCTGGGCCAGTGAGCACCAGTTCACTCAGACACCCAGTTCAACTGCATGGAGTAGGAGAAGGCAAAGGAGGTCCCTGCAGCCCATGGAAGTTCAATGGTAGAGCAGATACACACGTGTAGACCACAAAGAACTCCATGCTGGAACAAAAAGCCGAGCCCAGAGCAGTGAAGGGGAAAGGGATCTGGGA
>NW_010303059.1:0-27073 GCF_000700745.2 Antrostomus carolinensis
TATATTAATTATATTTATTATATTATTATTAGTGGGACAATAAGAAAAGTTGACACTATCAGAGCTCTCTCTCCCCTAGAAGTATACCCATTTGAAACTTATTCTGCAATGTAATGGTGAGACCTTTAGAAAGGTTTTTGTATTGGTAAATGCTATCCAGAACTACTTTCTCACCTTCTCAAAACATGCGGTACGTGTCTTAAGGCTCCTGGTTATACAATGAGTTTGGTACTTGGATTGGAGGATCAGTCACTGGCTATTCTTGAAGTATTCAGAAGTATTGTCAGATCTATGTTTTTTGCATGTTTCACAGTTTTCCCTGATATCTATACAGAATCAATGAAAGTCTAAGGGGTCAGTTATCTCTGAAACTTAAGAATGTTCTATTTCTCATCAGAATATATTCACTAGAGAGGAAGAAGAATTAAAGAACCTAAGAAGATTGATAGAATGTTTGACAGGAAAGTTATGTTCTTTGGAAGATATGTAATTTACAGACCTTAGTCCTCTGTAAATATTTATTTCATTGGTTTATCTCCCACACCCTTTATAGTTTCTTTATGTATGCCTATCAGAAACCACATTTAACAGACTTTTTTATTGCAAAAAAATGAATGACTGAAAAGCTTGATGACTGCAGGAATTCTGCTAATTAAAGGTAATGTGACAATATACCATATCATAATTAACACTAAACATAAATAAACTGACACTTTCACAGCCACACTTAATTTAAAAATCTTTCTGAACTCGTATTATTTTCCTTTAGGTGTTACAAAGACAAATAAGCTCAGTACATATATACATGATGTGAAAACATAATCACGTCTTGTATTCAGCCTCCGTTATTGGAAAATAGTGTGGTTTAATCAAATTGAAATGTAAGTAGTTGATTGACCTCCACTCCACTTTAGTTTGTAGCTTGAGGTACTATTGAATCAGGCATATATAAAATAGGTTACACGCAAAGTCTGCAAAAGTAGTACTAAGATTGACAAATCAAGCTCTTAGAAGCTAGGAGATTCCAGGAACAAGGTTACCTGGCCAATTAATTTTCCCTTCTTTTCTCTGTTCATACTTGTACAACAATACTCTTTTTCTCCTAGAGATTCCCCCTTTATTCAGTGCACAGGAATGGACAATGTTCACTTAAAATATTGCAGTTCTTTGAGAGAGTATCATGTAGCTAGCCTGTGCAGTGGCAAGGGAGAGGACTAATGGGAAGGCATTATAAGGGAAGCATTTCTGTGTTCAGCCATTCTGTGGAGACAGGAGCAATATATAGTTCAGTCACAGGTAGGTAGTGTCAGATGCTTGAGCAAGTCCCAAAAGATTGTGATGTGGTCGTATTTTCCTGAGGCCATAAAATGTCACATTCTTGATATTAAATGACTCCTGGCAAATTTCAAGTTCCTTTTTTAAAGGATGAAACTGTGAAAGGATGTTTTGGAGGAAATGTCTCTAAAGGCTTGATAGAGTGGACAAAGCAGTGTTTGCCAATAGTATTTTTCTCTGAAATATTTTCTCAACCATTCTGGTTTCTTCAAAACAAAGAAAAAAATAAAAACAACCAAACAAAAATCTCCTGAATGAAATAACCCTGCATGCAAAATAAAGCAAATGAAAATAAATCCAACAAACTTTACTTTGACAAAGGCTTAAAATGCAACATAATTTTAATGTATTAAAACAGGATCTTATAAAAAGAAGTGTTGAGTTGTCTTAATAACAGAGAACTATCAATCCTGCCCCACACACCTTTATATTTATTTATATTTTATTTCTACAGGTGTAGATAAGTTGTAGGATCAGATACTAAGGTTCCACTTGTAGATACTGCAAGAATACATTACTTACCTTAAAAAAACTTAAGTCTGTGTACACATAAAAAGTATATAGTATGACTCTAGCTGATGAAGAAATGTTCTGATGATCACCATCAGGTGAACGCTGCTCCAAAATACTTGCATTTAATGTTAGTTATTGCCCTTTTTGACTAAAAGAAGAAATAAGACCAATTTGTGTAAGAGAGATCTGCAAATAATGAAGTGCTGCCTAAGGCAAACAGCATGTCAGATCTACTGCTCTTTGTTCAAGCAACTTCCCTGAGCACAAATGTAATATTTAAAATCTTTGAACTGTAACATGCGTGGGGTGACCACAGGAGCCTCAAGAAGAAGTTCTGTGTTCTTGAGAGCCATCAGAGATCCAGAGCTTTTTGGCATGTAACTAACAGGAATTGCATAGCTGAGCATCTCTGAGGAAGGAAAAAGCTTTTTGTCTGCTTTTTATTGGGTTTTATTTATTTATTTATTTATTTTCACAGGAACATGCTCACATCCTTCAAAGTTCATTTAAGGCCAAGAAGCAACAGTACAATCTATTTTCCTTATTGTATACAAACATACATAGAAAGATAACCGTATAAATACAGAATGAGTAGACAGATTATGAAAAGTGAGCTCAGAAGTCTTAATTTGTGATGCCACTTTTGGAGCACCTTGGAAGAAAGTTTTCAGAAAATGCTGACTGTTTCTTTTCCTCTAGTGATTCCCTTCAAGGCATCTCTAGGTAAGCACTCAGGGAATAATATACCTCAAATCATTAGTCACTCAAGAAAGTGTCGGTCATCATTCTTTTTTTGCTTAAAGCCTCAAAACTGCATGTTAGACCTTAAAGATTTCTCTGTGTCTTGTTAGTTCCTGAATTTATGTCAAAATAATATTATCAAATATTTACCTGACAAAACAGGGTTTTGATCAATACAATGAATGTCAGATCTGCAGTGTTAGGTTTAGGCAGTTTGCTTTTTCACGGAGTCCTTTTTTTCCATAATATAAATATATTTTTAATGAGCTTGCATGGGTTTTTTTCTGTAAACATTTCTCTGTTATTTATATTCAGTTTCCCCCCGAGTCAGTTTTTTTTAGCAGTGCCTATAAAGATTATTTCATTGTTGATTTATTCATGGCCACAGCAAAACCATCTCACTTATGGGAAATACACTTCTGAGGAAATAATTTACATTACAGAAATTAATGAATTCTACTATAGGCTTTAACTTCATAAATTGCCAAATCAGCAAATGGCCAAAAATGCCAGGCAGTTCAGTTCTGTGATACCTGACTGGAGATGCATTTCATGCTGCTTTTTACAAATTCCCATATAATCCCGTGTTCAGTCCTGTCAGATATTCTACATTTGAGTAGTTGTTCTGCTGCTCCTTGAATGACTTCTGGAAAAAAACAAAAAACCAAACCGAAATCAAACCTTAGTTAGATATAGGTGTGACAATTCCTATTATCCTTAGCTCAAAAAAAACTGGAATTGTGTCTCCTGAGATGCCTGACTTACATACACAATATGTGGAGAAGATTAATTACTTCAAGGAGGTATTCACAATAGCTAGCAGATTGTTCAGACACCTGAATTTACCAGTTTAAAAGGAGCTGTATCTTGAAACCTCCCTTCTTTAGATGAGGGAATACTCTCTGCCTTCTTATTGAATGTGTTTAACACTAAACATTCATTGGGCAAAAAAGATAATCTTAGAAACATATATCAAAACCTAGGATCCTGCTCTGGGAAGTATGTCAGTCCCACATAGACATACGTATATGGGAAAATTAAGTCTAAGTCTACGTGTGTTACATATGTAACAATTAGGTCTAAGTTAATATTAGATTGTTTTCAAATTATCATTTGAATGGTGTTACAGTGGTAAGAGCTAAGTAAATGTACTAACTCTGACATTAACTCTGTGTGATGGTTTAACCTCAGCCAGCAGCCGACAACTAAACACCACAGAGCTGCTCATTCACTACCTTCCCCCCCCCCCCCCCCCCCTCCCCGGTGGGATGAGAGAGAACTAGAAGGGTAAAAATGAGGAAACTCCTGGGTTGAGACAAGAACAGTTTAATAAGTAAATCAAAAGCTGAGCATGCAAGCAAAGTAAGACAAGGAATTCATTCATTACGTCCCATTGACAGGCTGGTGTTCAGCCATCTCCAGGAAAGCAGGGCTCCATCACACATAATGGTTACTTGGGAAGATAGATGCCATCACTTAAAATGTCCTCCCTTTCCTTATTCTCACAGTTTTGTATGCTGAGTATGGTGTCACATGATATGGAATATCCCTTTGGTCAGTTAGGGTCAACTGTCCCACCTGTGTCCCCTCCCAAATTCTAGTGTATCCTCAGCCTCCTCACTGGTGGAGTGGTGTGAGGAGCAGAAAAGGTCTTGACTCTGTATAAGCTCTGCTCAGCAATAACTAAAGCATCCCTGTATCATGAACACTGTTTCCAGCATAAACCCAAAACCTAGCCCCATACTAGCTTCTATGAAGACAACTAAGTCTATCCCAGCCAAAACCAGCAAACTGTCATTAATTCTGTGTCTTGTTTTTGCTGTCTTAACTCCAAAATTACAAAGTAGATCGTAAAAAAAGCACGTAGTCAAGAATAAAATAAAAAATCTTTTCTGCTGGAAAAGTATACTAGAAATTTTCAGTCTTGAGATTTATGAAATTAGTAAAAATGTGGAGGAAGTATGTCTCATAATGCACAATACTAGAAGCCTTGCTACTAAAATATCAGGAAGCAGAGGGTTTTGTGTTGGTTTTTTAGATTTATTTTTCATAGACATGAAAAATATCTGAATTTTGCCACTAATCATCTGAAGAAGTTCTGAAGGTCCCCAAAAGTGGACAAAATCTTGGTTAATGGATAATAGACAGCACTGGTGATGAGTAAGCAGGAAGACAGTATCTAGAATCCCCTTGTATGTGATTGATTACTAATATTCTTTCTCCAAGTGTATGTTACACACCATGGGGCTAGCTTGTCCTTTGCTTTGATTCAGTATAACAGTTCTTATATTCTCTTGTGCACTTCATGCTCTTTCTTCTGCCCACAATTCTTGTACTGTTGGTTTCTTGAAGTTACACTTCAATAGCAGACATGGATGCTGTTTTCCTCAGGCACACTTTGAAGATGAGGTTTACTGTACCCTTAAGTTGTAAGGGGTGAGAGAAGCAGGTATATCTTTTTACCCCAGGCTGAGAACTTCAATCAATAAGTTTTATCTGAGTGGGTGGCATCACTTGTATATTGATTTTGAATGAAATTCCTATGTATTGTTGTGTTAAAATCAGTCCTCTCAGTGCGTTAGACAGACTTAGGGTGTTAGCATCCACAAACAGTTTTATTGGGTTACGTGACAAGGTTTCAGAATGAGGGATCTATAGGGGTGGCTTCTGTGAGCAGATGTCAGAAGCTGTCGCTATATGGGACAAAGACAGTTCCAGCCAGCTCCAAGATGGATTCCCTGCTAGCCAAGGCTGAACCAATCAGTAATGCTGGTAGTACCTCTGTGATAACATATTTAAGAAGGGGAAAAACTGCTGTGCAGCAGCTGTAAGAGACATGGAGTGAGAAAAAAAAATGTGAGAGAAAACAGCCCTTAAAGCATCAAGGTCAATGAAGAAGAAGGGGGAGGAGGTGGTCCAGGTGCCAGAGCAGAGATTCACTGGCATTCTGTGGAGAAGACCATGGTAACACAAGTTGTCCACCTGCAGCCAGTGGAGAGACCTATACCAGAGTAGGTAGATATGCCCTCAAGGAAGCTGGCACCCCATGGGGAGCCTGTGCTGGAGGAGGCTCCTGGCAGGACCTGTGACCCTGTGGAGAGGACCCCACGCTGGAGCAGGTCTGTCAGCAGGATGTGTAAATCTGTGGGGGACTTATACTGGAGTAGTCTGTTCCTGAAGCAATGCACATCCTGGAAAGGACCTACACTGGAGCAGTTAATGAAGAAATGCAGCCTGTGAGAAGAACCCATGTTGGAGAAGGTTGTGGAGGACTGTATCCCATGAGAGGTACCCCCACACTGGAGCAGGGGAAGAATATGAGGAGGAAGGAGTGGCAGAGACAGTGTGTGATGAACTGACCACAACCTCAATTCCCCATTCCCCTGCACTGCTCAGGGAAAGGAGGTAGATAATTTGGAGTGAATTTGGGCCCGGGAAGAAGGGAGGGATGGGGCGAAGGTGTTTTAAGATTTGATTTTATTTCTCCTTATCCTGTTCTGACTTTTGATTGGCAATAAATTAAATTAATTTCCCCAAGTCGAGTCTGTTTTGCCCATGGAGATAACTGGTAAGTGATCTCTCTGTCCTAATTGTGACCCACCACCTTTTCATTGTATTTTCTCCCCTTGATCTGTTGAGAAGGAAGAGTGAAAGAGCGGCTTGGTGGGCACCTGACAGCCAGCCAAGATCAAGACACTGCAGTAGCAAAGGACAATATTTCAAGGAAATCCTAGGTGATTACCAGCAATGGTCCCTGTCAATAGTTTTAATTTCCTGCCAATTTTGCTGAACAAACTAATAGCAAAATATGGATGTTTTTTCTCTCATAACTGCAGTGATATGTGAGTACATATATAAGCTAATCAATTATTGGAAGAATAGCAAAGCTGTTAAGAAGTAGGTGACTGAAATCTGTGGCCTGGTCATAGAAAGATGCTGTGAAATCATTTAATTGAGTTTGAAAAAGCCTAAGCATATTACTATTCCATATTCTATTAATTTAACAATTTTGTTCATTTTTCTTGATCAAATTGGTGCAATGTTGCTGATTTGGCATATCTTGAAAATAGTTGTGTGTGTACTAAATGTATTATACTGGAATAGCTTAGAAAATCAATGGTGATATTGTATTAGCATGCTACTACCTACTGACTCATGTCATGACTTAGTGTAATACAGAATATTTTTGTGTACATTAAAGTACTTGTTTGGAACTGACTGCTACTAAGATGACAAGACCAAAAGATATTTATTGATACAATAAATTAAATGCAATAACATCAAATAGTAAAGTTTGTAAATGGATACTTTTTCTAAGTAGGAACTTCCCCTTACCAGTGGTTCCCTATGATGGGAAGTTCTTCAGGATGAAAGAAAAGCCAACATCAGTAAAAAGAGATCCCAAGACAAGATATGGCTTTATGCTCCACATCCCAGTTTCACAGGGGTGTTTAACAGCAGTTTTCAAGTTCCTAAATCCATGTGTTCTGACCGGGAAGTCCTTCCTTTTGACATTCATTCTTGATAAGTCTAAATCTCCCCTCCAATATTCGTAACTCTGATTATTGCAAAATGTGATAGGGAGCCTATCAAAGTACATTCAACATACCCATCATCCTTACAATTTTTACTGACAGAGCTGAGTTCCTAACATCTCAGACACTACAGTATTGAACACCTTAGTGCCTATAGCTCTTTGATGGATATTGGCCTGAAAACCTTGTCTAGATCTTAACAAAGTCAAGGTAAAGTTGCTCAGTGATGTCTCTGAGAATTGTTTTTATCTGAACTAGTGTATTATTGAAGACATTACAGACTATGGTGCAGTAAACTTTGCATGTGTACAGAGACCTCCTAAGTTTTGATAAGTTCTATTCTGCACTTTCCCAGGTTCTCTTCTGGTCACAAAGAATTTATATTAGAGATCAGTGAACTAATACAAGTTTAAATTAAATGCTTCTTTAATTTAAGCTGTTGAACTTGGGTTCTGATTCTCTGTTGCTACCATCAAGGCAACCTCCCTAGCAAATGCAGTCCTTCTGAAAAAAACCACCAAGTCAACTATTGGTGCCTGCAGTTTTAAATTGTGACAAATTCTCTGTTCTGTGCTGTTTAAAATGAAGCTGGGTGCAGTTCTACGATGGCAAACATCAGCAATGTATAACATTGTACAGTTTAAGGGTGTCATCAAATTGTACACAGCATGGGTAACATATTAGAGATTACTGCTTATTACAGTCACTATTCTTCAGAGAAATATCAGATCAAAGTATATTCTGACCTGTAATTTAGACACTGTAATGCATGCTTAGAACAATTCAAATTAAGTCTGTATTAGCATAAGAGTTATGAGTCGGTAACATTTCCCTTTTGGGAAAGATGTTCTCTGTTAATTGGTGGTATTACATGTGTGCCTGTTGCCTGTTCACTTTTATGTATGGCTGATTTTGCAAGATCAGGGCAAGATTAAGAAATATCCCTTAAAGAGATTACAGTGTCACTACAGTGACTTTTTTTTATTTTTTAAAATTTTTTTAATGAGCTATTGTCTGAAGTGGTAACTTTAAAAGAGAATTAACTCATTCATCCTTATGTAGAATATTATGAAGATTCTTAAATATTTTAAAAACATGATTGAGTGCCTTTCTGTAGATAAGTATGAACACATCTTTTCCACCTTTTTTACAAGTGAGACACAATGAAGAAAATATATTTAATCTTTTAAAAGGCATTATTCTTTTTAATAGCATATATATTTTGAGACTTCAGTTCGTATTTTTGTGTACAAAGGAAAGGAGCTCTGTTTTCAGAGTCTTGGTTCTTTTTGTTATTATTGTCCACCAAGTGCTCCAGCTTCCCAGGGCCTGGAGCGGGAAGTATAAATTTGTATTGGGTTTGCATGGCAAGGTTTTGGTAGCAGATGGGGCATAGGTGTGGCTTCTCTGAGAAGCTGCCAGAAGGTTCCCCTATGTCAGATAGAGCCAATGCCAGCTGGCTCCAAGGCAGACCCACTGTTGGCCAAAAAAAAAAAATGCCCTGCACATTTTGCAGCTGGAGAGAGGAATGAGATATGTGAGAGAAACAACTCTGCAGACACCAAAGTCAGTGAAGAAGGAGGGGGAGGAGGTGCTCCAGGTGCCGGAGCAGAGATCCCCCTGCAACTAGTGGTGAAGAGCATAATGAGGCAGGTTGTCCCCCTAAAGTCCATGTAGGTCCATGGTGGAACACGTGATCACCTGTAGCCTGTGGAGGACCCCACACCTGAGTGGGTGGATGCCCAAAGGAGGCTGTAACCCCGTGGGAAGCCCATGCTGGAGCAGGTTCCTGGCAGGACCTATGGCCCCATGGAAAGAGGTGCCCACGCTGGAGCAGGTTTTCTGGCAGGACTTGTGACCCTGTGGGGGGCCCGCGCTGGAACAGTCTGATCCTGAAGGACTGCACCCCATAGAAATGATCCATGCTAAAGCAGTTTGTGAAGAACTCTCATTCATGGGAAGGACTCACACTGGAGAAGGTTGTGGAGGACTCCTTCACCTGGAGTAGGGGAAGGAGGAGGAGGACCCCATGCTGGAGTAGGGGAAGAGTGTGAGGAGTCCTCCCCCTGAGGAGGAAGGAACAGCAGAAATAACATGTGATGAAATGACCACAACCCCCATTCCCCATCCCCCTGTGCTGCTGGTAGGGAGGAAGTAGAGAAATCAGGAGTGAAGTTAAGCCCAGGAAGAAGGGAGGGGTGGTAAGGGGGTGTTTTAAGGTTTACTTTTATTTCTCATTATTCTCCTCTGATTTGATTGGTAATAAATTAAATTAATTTTTCCCCAAGTTGAGTCCATTTTGCCCATGAAGGTAACTGGGAATCATCTCTCTGTCCTTATCTCGACCCTCAAGCCTTTTGTCATATTTTTTCTCCCCTGTCCAGTTGAGGAAGGGAAGTGATATAGTGGCTTTGGTGGACACCTGGTGTCCAGCCAGGGTCAACCCATCACAACATTAAAACTGGATTTCTTTTCCGGCTAATCTTTTAGGTCAATTTTCCAGACTGGCATCCATAAATCACGTTTTGGAATGATGACTTTCCATAACCATTTCAAATTAGATCTTCTCCCTTCTGCCCTGCCACAGAGGTGTGGATTTTTGTGAAAAGCAAATGAGGCTTTAACACTTGTTTTAAGATCTAAATATAGATTTGAATATAAGTGTTAAGAGTTGTTCTGACTGACATACAAGTTTGTCCATTCATCTTTCACCATCACAGTCAACATTTTCAATTTGTATTAATAAAAACCTTTTTTGTCTAAAGGATATTAAATCTCATTTTGTGAATGATCTTCAAAAATATTTTCAGTTTATATTTGCAAATGGATGTAATAATGAAGATTCAAAGGGCATTCCTAAAAGATTCAACAGATCAGGTAGGTTTTTTTAAAAGAGGATTTTTACAAGAAAATTTTGTATTACTGAAAAATAAAAAAATGAAGAAAAGATTTAAGATGGATGTCTATAGCCTTTAGATATCAAAGGAAGAATTTAATATAACTCTTGAATAAAACTTTTGAGGTATAACTTATTTTTTTCCAAAGATTTCAAATTATGTAGGATCCTTTATGACTCATGATGAGTTTTGGTTTTTTTTAATGGTTAATTGTACTGATTGTTTAAAAACGATATCTTTGTAGTGTGAGTTTTTATACCTTTCAGCCTCTGGGTCCATTTGGACCTTTTTATTGTCTAGATTAAAGAGCTATTTGCAATCAAAGGAAACTTTCTTGCATGACAGATGTACACCTTAAACAGATCATCTCTCACACTTCTGGAAAGGGTTTCTTTTATCTTTGACTATGGACCATGACTTCTAGGCCACAAAACTTTTCATCCTCTTTTTCCAGACTCCTTCCAATTAGCAATATCCAGTCCACTTGGGATTCTGATCCTCTGGTTTAATTGAAAAATCACCTATTATTTCAAGCTGACTTTTCTCTAAAAGTTCCTTCAGTGGTATTGTCTTTCTTCTTAGGTAGCTGTACTCAAATTTTCTCAGAAAAATTGTATTTATTACACATAGTAACTGTCAGAAAGATAGTTCCTTTATCATTTTATTGTCCCAATGAATATTAAAATTTATTACTAATAAAATCTAACTTGGGTTTATAACATAAATAAAATTTCATAGACAGGTATTCTTTTGATTCTAAAAATTAATATAGCTATTTAAATATATTATTTATTGCCTACTATTTTTACATTATAATATAGAAACGTATTATGGATTCCTGTGATTGATACTCTATTTTACAGTTAATTACTTAGATACTATTATGATGAGCACAATAACTTAAGTGACTGATTTCTAAATAATTAGGTACTGCATTTATCAAAACCATAATTTCAGGCAGTTTAAAACTAGACTAAAGAACTCACTAAATACTATTATGTGCAATTGCTAGGCCTGTTTCTAGGACCATAACTCTCAAAAAAATAGTTACGAAGAATTTTGTATGATAAGAAATGATTTGGGTTCTTGTTCAGGGTTCAAGAAACACAAATTCAGTCCCAACTTTATCAAAAGATATTTAAACAGCTCAGTTCTCAGAGTATTGATATTGCGCTATTCTGATTCTCCGTTTCTCCTCCTTGGGGCCTTTTTCAATTTCTGTGAAAAAAATTATCAGAGACACTTCTTACCTTAACTTTGATATGTGTAAAATGGAGTTTTGGTTTAAAATCCACACAAATTTTTATTATTATCCTTATCAACAGTGTAAACTCGAGAGAACATACAGTTTGTATTGATTATTTATGAGTGTGAAGGGCTTTTAATTTAAAAACTATTTTAAAAATATTTTGGATATGTTTGAACCACAAGGAAACTAAACTTGATGCAGTTGGAGCTATAAAATTTATTTGCAATATTAATGAAATTAAAAACTGCATTATGTTTGTACAACCATCCATAACCTTGATCTGAAAACATGGAGTGATGGAGATGCCACCATAGCCCCTGTCAGTTTATTCTGACGTCTGATTATTCTTATTATTCATTTAGAAATAAAACATACATTGGTGCTTTTCACCAGTTTCCTCCTTGAGCTATTTGTCCTTGTTAAGACTTCCTAAGGTACTTCAAGTAACCTATGGTACAAGGTTGTTTTCTCCCATAAATACACCCACCTCCTAACTGAACCACCTTTTTATTTTTAAATAAACAAAAAATTATGCTGCTTACATTATGAATACGTACGGAAACAAGTAGCATTTATAGTTTATTGTTTTAAATGAGAAGGTAATTTTGAGGATTTTTACAGGAAACTGTGAAAAAATTAAGAGAAGGGGACATTACATTGTTAAACAGAAGGCAGAGAGATACCAGCAGTTATGGATGGAAGAACAGAACACCATCCAAAAGAGTTTCATCATTAGAAGTCTGATTCATTAGCTGTGTGAGTAAGGTGTTCACTTTGTAATGATTATGTTGCATTCTAATCTCCTGAGGATCTCTGAGGCATTCATGCTTAGCACAAAATACATAAACATAACTAAGAATAGGACAACTGTCTTTCTCTTTTCCATCTGCAGAAAAATATTTGCAAAATATTCCTATAAATAGAGCATATAAATTTAAAAACATATTTTTCATTTCCTTCATGGCTACTTGCAAAAATAAGATGTTATTTAATGAGAAAGATAGCATGCTATATTATTAGTTTTTAAAAAGAAAGCAGACTTACTGCTGGATTTAATGAAGAGCCTGTCCCTAGGAGTATGTGACTCATAGATCATAAATTTTAGATGGATGCTTTCAAGAAGCTTGAGTACAATAATTTTTGGTTTCTAATCCTTAGTTTAAGTATGAAGAGACAAGTGGTGCAGTTAAAATGAGCAAAACTGAAGGACTTCTGAGTATGTGCATAAATAAAATTTTAAACACTTAAAGAAATGTGAAGACAAACAAGGAGGTTCCTACTGAGTTTGGATGCATCTACACTTACACAGTGATTCAGAAGGGATTTTCAGCCTTAAAATTTTGACCTTGTTCTGAATTTAGATGTTTATGTTCCACTCTAAGAAACCAAATTCTTCCCTGGATCTTTTGATTTCTTTTTACTGTCAGAAAATTAAACTATGAAGTTATTGCACCACTGAGGATAGTGATATCTATTTATAGATAAAGAATAAAAACTGATACTCTCAAAAGGGAAACCTTAAAAATTATATGGAATTGTGTGTTTCAATTCATTAGTACATTGAGCTTAATTCCACTTTTCAGGGGTTAACTGGGGAGAAAGGAAAGCAAAACCTATAATAAGAAGGACATTCTGAAGAGCAAATTAGCCACTAAGTGTGAGAAAAATTCAGAACATGGAATTAATTTACTTTTTCTGTTTGTCAGATCTTTGTGTCCTGCAGAAAACACTGAGGCTTTGGAGTGTAACACATTTTAGTCAATAAAGCAATGCATCACCGACTGAAAAACAAGACCTATTTTATAAAGGGCTTTGTGCTATGTTTCTTAGCCAAGGTATTTAATTTGTCAGCAAACCTAATTAATGGACAAAGCAGATGCTGGAAATCATGGTAGTGCATTAATTTAACACATCTATAACTTTGAGGTGTAATGTATATCCTTGAGAGAGAAGTAGGCACAATTCACTGAGGCATTTCATTTTGAAATGCTAGAGCACTGAGCTTTTAAGCTCAAGGAAATGCATCAAATCTCCTTGGTTCTTCTAGTAAGCACTGCCCTGAATAAGTCAAAAGGAGACATGAACAGTGGATAGCTAGAAAGTTTGGTGTCCCCACTGGAGAAAAATTGATGAGGATTTATCTATGGATATAGGGTGGATGTTGGATAAGCATACAAAAAAGAATGGATTCTTAGTCAGTAATATCTCTGTCCTCTGAAAAATAAGAAAAGCTTGCTCTATTATTCTGCATGTGTTGGTGGAAAAAGGTGGACATTAAATCAAATCCATTTCTAGTCCTGAATGTAGTCAGACTGTGCAGAAGATTGTAAAAATGAAAACTTTATACTTATCCTCTAATGACAATAAGAAAACCAAAATTCAGGGACTTTAACATTTGGAGGTGATCCTGTGAAGTACGTCACCTATTTATACCAAACCTCAAAAGATTCCATTTGATGTTGCACGTTGCTGTCTCTTTTCTGTTTCTGCTCTGCTTTCAGTTACGTTATTGACAGACAAATTCTATACGGCCATTAATGTGTTTATCACTTTTTATATGATCTTACTCTCATTCCTAGAATTGCTTTGCTCTCTTCCTTATTGTTTTTAGGTGGAGTTAAAATAAATTTTAAATAAAAATGTTTTTTTTCACTGGATGTGTAGAAAATAAAGTTAATCTTTTAAAGTTCAAATGTATAAAATGACTCCCACAACATCCTTGTAGCAAAGCTTAGATGGTATGGGATAGTTGAGTGCAGGGTGAGGTGGATTGAGAACTGGCTGACTGGCAGAGCTCAGAAGGTTGTGATCAGTGGCGCAGAATCTAGTTGGAGGCCTGTAACTAGTGGTGTTCCCCAGGGGTTGGTACTGGGTCTGGTCTTGTTTAACATCTTCATCAGTGACCTGGATGTAGGGGTAGCATCCACCCTCAGCAAGTTTGCTGATGATATGAAGTTGGGAGGAGTGGCTGACACACCAGAAGGCTGTGCTGCCATCCAGCGAGACCTGGGCACACTGGAGAGTTGGGCACAAAGGAACTTGATGAGGTTCAACAAGAGCAAGTGCAGAGTCCTTCAACTGGGGAAGAATAACCACCTGCACCAGTACAGATTAGGGGCTGACCTACTGGAGAGGAGCTCTGAGGAAAAGGACTTGGGTATGCTGGTGGACAGCAGGCTGGCCATGAGCCACCAGTGTGTCCTTGTGGCCATGAAGGCCAACAGTATGCTGGGGCGGTGCCATGAGGTTGATGGAGTTTCTCCTTCCACTCTCCTCTTCCCTGGTGAGGCCACATCTGGAATACTGCATCCAGTTCTGGACTCTGCAGTTCGAGAAAGAAAGGGATCTTCTAGAGAGAGTCCAGCAGAGGCCACAAAGATAATTAGGGGCCTGGAACATCTCTTATACAAGGAAAGGCAGAGAGATCTGGGACTCTTCAGCCTGGAGAGGAGAAGACTGAGAGGGGATCTTATCAATGTCTATGAATACCTGAAGTGCGGGGGTAAAATGCATGGGGTCAAGCTTTTTTAGGTATTACCCAGTGACAGGACAAAGGGCAATGGGCAAAAACTGGAACACGGAAAGTTCCATACAAACTTAAGGAAAAACTTTACTGTAAGGGTCACAGAGCACTGGAATAGGCTGCCCAGAGAGGCTGTGGAGTCTCCGTCTCTGGAGATGTTCAAAACCCACCTGAATGCTTTCCTGTGCAACCTGTTGTAGGGAACCTGCTTTGGCAGGGGGGTTGGATTAGGTGATCTCCTGAGGTCCCTTCCAACCGCTCTGATTCTGTGGTTCTGTGATTTATGGAGTCTATGGAGACTCCAATTAGTTATATGTAAACATAATTTGTGGATGTGCCACTATACATATGTGGAGAACAGAAGTGCCTTTATAGTGACACTACCTTTATAGATACACTACTGGAATAGAAGGTGTTTTAAAAAAAAGAATGTCAATATATTTATTGTGATTTGCACATTTACACTTTTGTCCGCTAATGACTACTTTTAGTGATACAGCATTTATTTGCTGTTTGTTCATTGACACATCTATTCAATAGCACCTTGGATAGATTAACTGGCAAACATGGGTATTAAATGTTTTCTCCAGATAATTAATCCTGAAGAAAGTTATCTCTACCAGTTGTGTTCCCCTATACTCTATTAGTAGATTCATTTCGTGTTGCAAAGGAATGCATGTTTAGGCTTTTAAAACTGAGTCAGTGGAATTATTGGTAAAACTTTTTCAAATAAATATTTTCCTGTGTGCTTTTTTTTCTTTTCTATGGCATAACACTTTCAGCATCTATCCAACAAATTTTCTTCCATTCTGATTTACAGAACTACATCTGCAGTTTGAAGTCAGGTCAGCCCAACCTGATGAAGTGTGAACAACTCCTTGCTTGAACTGAGTGTGATGTTCACATAAGTTCTTTCATGCCCCTTATTTAATGTGTATGTTGACAGTAAGAAAATGCAATACAAGTTCACTATTGATCTGTCCTTCCGTTATGTGCTACCTGGTCCTTACAGTCAGCTATACTACTGAGTCAATAAAAATACAGTTCCTGTGGTTTGATGGAGGGGCACATCCTGATTAAGGTAAAAGTACATGATGAAAAGCACCTACATGTTCTGATCTTCTGATAACTGGGTCTGAGACCTTGCTGACATATGCCACAATCCCCTTGTGACCTGAATTCCTGGCTTGCTTTCTGTGCAGGACTGTCTGAGAAGGAGGAGACAGCTTACTTTTAGATGTAGTCCTGACGTGGAGTTGGGAGAACCAGGGACTTTCACTGGACTCATACACACAAAAACATTACCCTCTCTGTCGTTGACATAACCATAGTGCTGGGCTTTTCTGACAGTCTTTGTGGTGCTTGCAAGCAATTAAAAAAACTGGATTCATTCACTACTGTGTGTTCCTATTTTTCCTCCTAACATTGACTTTTGCAAGGGATTCACCTCTGTGTGAAAGTGTCGCTTACGACTATGCTTGAAATTACTTTTAGCACTTTATAAGGTCTTCTCCAGCAGAAGGAAGAATAAGGATCTGAAAAATTACCTCTCTGGCCTTTCTATATCTCCTTTCTGGATGCCATCTGCTACTTAGTTCAAACAGCCCACTTGTGGGTGCCAGTTGAAGTGTGATATTTGATGTCTTGTAGCATTGCAGTAAGTTAACCTGCAGATTCTTCCTTTGTGACTGGTACTCAGTGTCACCTAAACTACAAGTGAAAGTAGCTCAAAAGTGCCAGGAGTTAGCAAAGTCACATTCCTTACCTGGATCATTGTAACTGCAGCACGACCTTTTCTAATGGTTCTCTCTCTGTAAGACTAGTTTGGGCTGACACAAGTCATCCTGAATTCACAAGGTGCTGAATATTGAAAGATACTTAGCATTTCACATGCTAACGAAGAAATTATTTTTCTGAGGCTGAGTATGACATCCGGAAAGCTGGTGGGAAAGTCTCCAGATTATTCAAGGGAAATGACCTAGAAATTGCTCAATGTCCAAAGAGTTATTAAAAATTGAGCAAAAATTGGTAGAGAAGGAGCAAATATGTCTAGTGCTCAAAGCATCTGAATTATAAATGCATCTTATTGACTCAGTCCAATTCCCAGAAGAACTTGAGACTGCTAAGAATCCACCTTCTCTAAAGAATTTTTAGGCTATGGTTGTACTTTGAAATTTCACCATATTTCAAACCCTGTGGATGGTGGACTTAGTGTTCAGTGGCACACTTCTGCTCAGCCAGCCTCCAGTTAGCTGAAGTTAACTGTTAAATCATTGCTGCTTCTTACCTATTTCCTACCCCAGTCTGCTCTGGATTTATAGGTAGGACAACATGGTACTGATCAATCACTCTTACATGATGCTTCCCAGGAATTTTCCTAACATATTTTTCTGTCTACTGTTCTGTTTCTGCAAAGCAGCTGGTGCAGGAGCCAGTAGACATGAATATCCTCTCTTTCCATGTGAGTTAACAACATCGCCTTTGAAGTCAGTGCAGTTCTCCCCCGTGAATAAAAACTGAGTGAAAATAAAATCTGTACCAGTGAATTGCACAAGCATCAAAGTACCCAAATAACAACTGAGCGGCCCAATGAATAATGATAGCACTGCTGTCAAATAATATATATACTAATACAATATATACAAATAATAAAGCATCCTCAGAGTATGCAGTGTGTCTGCACTACAGTTAAGGTCTTTAAGTTTCATAAAGCCATACTGAGACTGGAAGGTTTAGTGACCTTTTGTTGCTCCTTTAGAGTAGGTATGTCACGTAGGACATGTTGATTTATTATCAGATTATATGAAACAACAGAGTAACCCAACACTGTATGTTATGTGTGAGATGAGTAGCTTCCTGTTTATTGTCTTCCTGGCCCAAATGTTATTTGGGAGCAGGAAGATGTCCTTTAATTTTCAAGGTTGTTATTCAGTCTTCAGTTCCCACCCTGTTTGTGCTCAGCCTCTCTTTTTTGGGGGGAGTGAGTGTAGGGAGCAGGGGTTAGATTAGAGATTACAGTATCATTAGTATCCAACTGACTATGTTTAAATGCTCTTGTCATGGAAAAATCCATACTTGGTGCTGGTCAAAACAGGCTCCAGACCATGGAGACACAAAATGTCAGCCAGTCAGAGAAGTGTGCAGCTCTCTGATGCAGGCAGGAGCTACTGGTGGCAGTCAGAGGAGGATGCTGCTGAAGGCAGGAAGGAGACAGTCTGTGAAACTGGGGCTCCATACCTCTGAGTGGACTCTGGATGTGAGTGGGCCCGTACTGGAGCTGGGACATCCCATAGGACTGCAGCCGTTGGAGAGTCATGCTGTGGCTGGGACGTGCCTAAGAGACTGTAGCCACATACGGGGGCAGGTACTCTGCTCTCCTGAGACCCCACCTGCAGTGCTGGGATCCCCAACATAAGGAGGAAAAGGATCTACTGGAGCAAGTCCAGAGCAGGCCCACGAGGATGATCTGAGGGCTGGAGCACCTCTCCTATGAAGACAAGCTGAGAGAGTTGGGGCTGTTCAGACTGGAGAAGGCTCCGGGGAGATCTTATAGAGACCTCCCAGTACCTGAAGGGGTTCCAGGAAGTTTGGGGAGGTACTTTTGACAAGGGCAGGGAGTGACAGAACAAGGGATGATGGCTTGAAACTGGAAGAGGGGAGATTGAGATGAGATATGAGGAAGAAATTCTTTCCTGTGAGGGTGGTCAGACACTGGAACACATTGACCAGAGAAGCTGTGGCTGCTCCTCCCTGGAAGTGTTCAAGGCCAGGCTGGGTGAGGCTTTGAGCAACCTGGTCTAGTGGAAGGTGTCCCTGCTGATGGCAGGGGGGTTGGAACTAGATGATCTTTAAGGTCCCTTCCAACACAAACCATTCTGTGATTCTTGCTTGGATCGGTTTTCTTCAGATCATTTGCAGCAAAGTGAACAGTGTAATACAGGATAAACGAACCAGACTGGAGTGACTATGTCAAACCCTCTACCCCTCTTAAGACAGTGCACTATATACATGTATATGTGTATAATGTGTTCCTCCCCAGCAAAATAGAAGAAATCTCTAGATGACATGAACTCTTTACCCTATGTGTCTGTATCATATTCAGTATCACAAGTTTTTCTCAGTATCACACATAGTATGGTATGTTTGTCTGTTTCTGTAACTTCATTAAGGAACTACTGATCATGGCATTGGGATCTTTTTTTGTGAGAAGTTCTACTGTTCTGACATTTTTACCACAAGAAGGAAAATCTAAGTTCCCATCTTCCAGACACTGTTGTGTTTTTATTTTCTCTTGGAATTTAAAAGCAGGCATTTCTATTTAGAGATATTTTTCCTTCAGCATATTTTTATTGAAATTCCTAATTTCGTTAGTACGTCTAGGTAGTTTAGTAAATCCAATAAAAGCTATGTTAACAAATCTTGTCATCTATTCAGCTAAACAGATTTTGTTCAGCAGCTCTACTGGATACCAGGTAATATAGATAACCAGGCATGTGGGAGACAACAATCCCTTGTAAAATGTGTTGATCCCTTTGTGGTTCACTCCCTGAAATGAATTTATCGCAGAACCTGTGTTTGATCAGCATCATTTTGGTGTGATTCACTGCTGGGTCCTGAGATCTTTAAAACTGGTGTGTCATGGTCAGCTATGAGTGGGGAATGGATTCCTCTGTTTTTGTATGAGTTTGTCTGTTAATTGATGCTAATTGTCTGAGAGTCTGTACCATTATGCTTCTTGCACTTTGTATTAATTCAGTAATTTCTGGCCATATTTCTTGTGTTCATTCCTCCTTATCTTGGATGTGATGCCAGGCTTTTTGCCTTCTTTTGTGCACTATCAGAACATACCTTCCTCAAGCCAAGTGAGTTTTCACTTCTTTGTGTGTTGCATTAAGACTCTTGGCTTGCTGTAAGACAAGTGGCTCCATGAAGTATCTGTCAGTGAGTTATGGAAGAAGGCGTCTGTCCTTTGCTGCTTACACTTCAGGTAGCATCAGCACCCATGCTGTACAATAGATATGTTTTCTGGCTAGTTCCCTCTCCTCTAGAATTAAGTTTATGTGCACTTTCTAAGCCAACCAACTAGAGTTTAAAATAATCATTTTAAAGGTGAAGTGTATTTATTGTGGATTGGTTAGGAGTTAATTATGAAATCTGACTCATAACTTCAACTATTTTCGGTTTCACTGGATGGCTATGAGAACATTAAAAGTATTATTCTGATGTGTTTATATTAATAAACTAACCAATGACAAATTAATTTTAGCACAATTACTGATACTTTTTAATAGTAAGCACATAGTTTAACATAATCTGGACCAAAAACACCTCTGTCTACAACAGTGACTGAGATGATAGGTTTAGAAACCAGAAGACAGTCTCCAAAGCATCCTGCTCTGGTGCTTGAAATTGAAAAGTTAAAATATTTAACTACAGAGATGCAGCCCAGATTATTCCTGTGCTATTTATCTACGTAGATGTAACTGTAGGCATGCAGGAAGTTGCCCAGCTGGTGGCTAGAAATGATACAGAAGTCTTCCATAGTTCACAGAGTAGACAATATTATAGTCTATGAAATATAAATGTATATAATTATATAGATGTTAAAGGTATTTCTAATATATATAATATTTAGCTCTTCTTTGGATTTATACTAGATTTACTGTGTTAACAGGTATTATAATGACCAAAGAGATTTAGAAATGTTCAGTAGCAAATGGCAGTTACAGTAGAGTTTTTCATAGCTTATATTCAGAAGAAAGTATTGTGCAATTAATGCTCCATTAAACTCTTGGCTAAATTCTTGAACAGATGGTATATCATAATTACTTAATTTGAAGAAATAAACATTTGTTACAAATCTTTGTAATATTATGGACACAAATGAAATATTTCTTAGCCACACAGCTTGGAAAGTTTTTTATGTACAGCCTCATATCAAGCTGGAAACAGGGCTGTGCATTTTTAATAATGTCTAAGAAACAGAGATATTTAATTTTTAAAATTGTTAAAAAATAACCAATTGATAAGAAAATAAATAGTTTCTCACATCATTCTATAGAGTGGAAGGTCCTACGAGCTGTTTAGCAGCAGAAAAGTTCTAGAAATCATTACTATTTATAAATTCTAAGGAATGTGTTGTGTATTTTATTGTGAATGCATTAAAAAAAGATTTATTTTGCTGTTTTTTCCTATCCAGTTATATAACAGTTATAAGACAACATTTAGCAAACTGCACAGCTCTAATTGAATGAACCACCTATCAATTACCTGTACTCTGGTAATTGATAGGTGCAGTTATGGTCACGGGCGAAACAGACTTAACTTGGGGAATTAAAATTACACTTACCCTTGGGCTCAGCTTTTCTGCTCCAGCGTGGAGTCCTCCATGGCCTACATGTGGGTCTCTGCTCCACCGTTGAACCTCCATGGGCTGCAGGGACCTCCTTTGCCTTCTCCTACTCCATGGTGCTGACCTGGGTGTCTGAGGTTCTCTGTCCTCCCCCTCCTCCGCCTTCCTCCTGGCAACGAAGCTCTCTCTTTGTTTAGGCTGATGGTCTTTTGTTCAGGTCAATGGCCTCTCCTCCAGGTTCTCTCCACCTTCCTTTTTTCAAGACAGTCTATCCCCTCACAAATATGGATTCTCAGAGGTGTTTCTCTATTGCTCATTGTCTCAGCCTGGGCTGGGGGCGGGTTGCCTTGGAGCCAGGGGAGCTTTCGTGAAGCTTCTCACAAGGTAAGCCCTTTCCCCACTACCAAAAATGGCAACCTCCACCCTCCCCCCCACCCCCAAACCCAACACAATGGGAAATAATGATAGTTTGCCTGGTCTGAAACAACGTGATGAGGAAGTCTTTAGAAATTCATTATAATTTCTCAAGGGAAGCTTAGGTGCTAAGGTAGAAAGTATAAAAAATACACTTTGGAACATATTTAAGTATTAAAATAGCATTAATATTTATTAATGAACTTCTGGAGAATGTTAGGAGATAAAATAACAGAGGCACTTCTGTAGACTTCATATTTTTATGAATCTCTTCATCACAGTGTTTCGAAGACATCACAATTATTATGCATTTGTTCCACTATATATTTAAGAACAAACTTAACACGTCTTTAGGGATGGTAATTGAGCTCTAAAGAAATGAACATCAAGAGATTTAAACATTCCTAGGTGCTATTTTATGAAGATGAACAATGAGCTCTCTGAACCCTTTAGCAATATGACGGATGGAGTTCTGCTCTCTCCTGCATTTGGTTGGTGACCCAATTCATTGGACAAACACTTTTTCTTTTAGGCACTAGCTAAGCTAGATACTGACTAGTATCAGTCAAATGGGGAAGAAAAAGTAGCTGTGTGTAATTTTTCTGCTTCTTCTAAAAGTTGGTAGGGATTTAGAGCCCCAGGGCAGTGCTACCTGAAGTTAAAAGCAAGCAAGTGTGCCTTCTTCTCTTCCTTTAGTGCATCACACATGTTACATAATTTTCTATACACTATTAATATCCTGAATTATGAAAGAACCATTTAGCTTACAGTACCATTTGCATATTCATAGAATTTATAGTTGTTTGAAGCAAGGGCTGATAGTTTTGGACCTCAAGTCCTTTGGATTTTGTTAAACATGCCATTAAAAGGAATGTTAAATGTAATGTTAGCTGCCATTTTGAGAATTCAGATGAATGTTTCATTTACTGTGGAAAACTCAAGTAGTTTGATTTTCTTTACCTTGTGGTCATCTGCTCCTACTCTTCCACATAGGGTCTATTGATACTTTGATGAGGCAACTTAGAACCATCAAAAGTGACTATATGTCCCTCAGAACATTGTTAAAAATATTGGGAGCACAGGTGGTTCTCCTCTACCCTCCCTGTCAGAGGAAAGGGTTCAGGAAGGAGGAGGTGAATTGAACAGCTGCATGGCTGGTGCCATACTCAAGGTTTTGGCTTCTACAATCTTGGATCTACCTTTGAGAAGCCAAGTCTGTTGGGAACAGATAGGACACCTTGTGAATTGGGGTAAGAGGATCTTTGCCAACAAGCTGATCAGACTTACAAGAAGAACTTTAAACTACATTTATCATGGGGAGGCGATGGAGTTTTGAGCAACAGAGAAGAGATAGGAGCTGTTGATGTATTAAGAACCAACAGGGAAATACCTGTGAAATGCCTCAAAGAAATTAGGGTGTGTTCCTCTAAAAAGGGGACACGGTCGATGTCTCTGCTGAAGTGCCTCTTTACCAATACACACACCACAGGGAACAAACAAGAAGAGTGGGAAGCCATTGTGCAGCTAGAAATCTATGATCTGGTAGCTATCACTGAAATGTGGGGCGATGAATCAGTTGACTGTAGTGCTGCAATTGATGGCTATGGGCTGTTCATAAGGGACAAGCAAGAAAGGTGGGGCAGAAGTGGGGTGGGTTGCCCGCTGTGTAAAAAACAAAAATCAAATGACTGCACAGAGCTATCTTTGAAAAACAGTGATGAACATATTAGGAGTTGTGGGTAAAAATTATGTGCCAAGCCAGCAAAGGAAACCTTGTGGCTGGTGTTTACTGCAGGCCACCTCATCCAGGTGAGCCTGTTGAGAAAGTATTCTTACTTCAACTATAGGAATTATCATGCTTTCAGTCTCTGATCCAGCTAGGGGAATTCAATAATTCAATCACCCTGAACCTATTAAGAGATGTCAAGATTAGTGGCAGCATGGGATGTAGTAATCATGCCCTGGTGGAATTAATAATCTTAAGGGATATGGGACAGGTGAAGAGTAGAGCAGGACTCTGAATTTTAGGAAATTTCTGAATTTTTGTTTGTTTAAAGAATTAGTGGATGAGATCCCCCAGGACAAAGGAGCTGAACAGAGCTAGTAAGTCTTGATTCCAATGTACAAGAAAACAGGCAAGGAAGGCAAAAGACCAACATGGCTCGGTAAGAACCTCCTCGTCAAACTAAACTAAATTTATAGTTCATATTCATACTACAATATCATCCACTTGTTTTGATTATTCCACCATTGTTTTGCCAGGCACTGTATATTGCTAAACATTTTTTCCTGAAGATTTTATAATCTCATAATTTACAGTGTAACTGGGATACAGGATGTCATCCTTCATATCACTTTTGTGTGTATATTGGAGAGAATAGTTATAAAGGCTCTGTTCTCTTAGCTCTTTTCCTGCAGATGTATCTGATAGAGAATGTGGTTAGGAATGTCTTGATGTCTACCTTCCGCTTCTTATTCACTTTCAAGTATCACTGAACTGGAGAATTAAAGATTAAATGCAGTTTTCGCAGGCCAGACAGTACCCTATTTTAGATGGTTTTGTGGAAATGTAACAATCTGTTGTTTTCTCATTGAATAAAGAATTTAACAAGACTCACAAAAGGGATGATATGCCTATGTTTATCAAACTCTATTTAGGCATATTTTGATCAATGCCAGAAGGAGTCATAAAGAATGCAACATGCTGTGCTGCAGGACTATTGTTATTTGCTGGTAACCAGGATGTAGCCAAGTGCAGAAGCTGAATTTTTTCTTATCTATCTGTTTTTAATTTCTTGTACCTTGTTCTTAGCATCTGCTTCTGACTACAGTCAAAATCATAATTTTGGATTGTGTTGATCTTGGGTATGTTTTACTTTGCAGTCTTATATTATTACAGAGTCTTTGTAGTGCAGTCTAACCTAAATCAACAGAGAACACTCAACTAACTAACCAAGTTCTCCTTATTTGATTAAAAGGTGTTTTTTTCCTTCAGCTTTGTGAATTGGAAGGTTAATTATTCTGAAATTATCCATTAATACCTCAAGGACAGGGTTCTGTCACCTTCTTGTTTCATTGGAATATATTTAATACCAACAGTAAAATCTGGAATCCCTAACAGTTGCTCTACAAAGTCAGAGTAAACCCGTTTAATCTCTTTCATCAGTTCTAGTGTCCTCAAGTTTCCTTTGAGGAAGAAACGAGAGGAGAATTAGAAAAAAAAAATTATCTTCAGGTTTAGTTCCCATATAATCATTTTCTACTGTGAAATGAGGTGAGGATTTTATTCTTCTGAAAGTGTCATTAGTATGTGTGAAAATATAAACCCTGAAAAACCTCCTCATACAAGTACTACCTACTCATGTAGGCAAAACCTTCTCAATAAAAAGATATTTTCTACATTTTTCTGCTGTATACAAAGGTTTTCAAACCACTGCAGCAAAATACTTAAACAAGTGCACATCTTCAGAGAAGCTGTGGATGCCCCATCCCTGGAGGCTTTCAAGGCCAGGTTTGATGGGGCCCTGGGCAGCCTGATCTAGTGGTCTGCAACCCTGTCCATGGCAGAGGGGTTGGAACTAGGTGATCTTTAAGGTACTTTCCAACCCAAGCCATTCTATGATTCTGTGATTCTAATGATCTGATTGTGCTAGTGGAAATATTAAAGCGTTCACACTTATGCCCAGATTTTCCTGAAGTCCTTAACTGATTGGGTGCTGAATTTTCCCTTTAAACTATAGTCCTCTCTTGTATTTATAATATTGACCAGCAAAAACCTGTTTTTCTTAGTGACATCATTGATTTTTTTTCTTATACCTAGAATCTAAAAGGGCAGAAAGTCTCAAAAAATAAAGTATTAAAAGTATTTCAGAACTTATGAGAAAAGTTTCATAAATGGATAAAAGTTTTGCTCTTATTGCTGTTGTGAATTGTTGATTTAGCAGTGCATAGTGGCATAGTGGAGTTACATTACAAAACTCCATTTTTAAACATGAATAAATCACTTGTAAATGGAAGCTCATAAAGATTGTGGTGTGTTTGTTATGTTCATTTGATTGCTTGTTTTGATGGAAACAATGCTGACTCTTTGATATAAATTTTACTGAATAATTTTCTATTTTTTAACATAGTGGTTTATTGATTTAGTAGTTTTGATCCAAAGGCATGTAATTTGATGAAGCTCCTTTGTTTGTGAGTATTTGTAACTCTGCTAATAAAAAGTACATACCATAGGTTACAGGGTTTCTTCTTAGGATTTTTTAAAGAATTTTGAAATCTCTAACTTTGAAAGAAGACACTGAAGTAATTAAAATATTTTTGCATTGCTATGTAGTTCAAGCACAGTGTTATCTATATGTTCCAGCTTAATAGACTGGAGCCTTTACAATCCTGTATTTCTCCCTTAATCATAATCATAATCATATTCATCCTTAATCATAATCATGCAGAGCCAGATCAGGTGCAGAAGTTGATGCTTATGGAAGTTAATATTTTCGACAAGTTTCTTGGAAACTCAGAGTTCTGTTTCACTACTACCAGAAGTGACCTAGAGTCTAGAATGTGAGCAACTACATTTCTTTTATGTCTAAGTCTTGTCAAGCTTTACAGAAAAGGCGTTCCTCCTCTTATTTAGCTTGAAATAAAAAAAACCAAACCAAACGAAAAAACAACAAAACCCCTCAAAACACCAAACTCCCCAAATCCCATAGTATGACATTTTTAGCACATTAGCATAGGGATCAGAATACTTTTCTCAGTTGCCTAGTTTCAATCATGAACCCATATCACTCAACTTGCAAAGTACAGTTAATCAGTGAAGAAGGAGTATGGATACATACATGAGAGAAACAGTATCAGTCTTCATGGTTTATAATATTCATTGAAGCTAAGAGAATGAATGTGATTCTGTAACCTATAATTAGAGTAACTTTTATACCTCAGTCTAGATCTTTATTGAAGTTTTCTATACATTATGCTAAAAAGTCACTGACTAAAGAAATATTGATTCAATGTTGACCTCCTACATGGTCTAGAACTAGCCAGTTAACTTCTTGAGAAGCATGTTGAAACTCCTCAGTGAGAGAAAAGAATTAAGTTTGCATTTTGCACTTCCTAAGGGCTTGTTCTAAATAAGGAGATAGAGAATGAAGAGCAGTTTAAAATAAATGAATGAAGTCTTTCTCTGCTCGTCCAAGGAAAAGAGCTTAGGTACTGTGTTTTGGGAAGGAATTCAGGATGATTAGTCCTACATAGTGCACCTCCTAGATTGTTTTTGGATTTGAAATACCTTCTTTTGTAACAAAAGGTTCATTGGTTCCTTAGTTTATAACTGACTCTTGCATGTCTTGTTCTATGATGAACAAATCTTCTCATGCTTATTAGGCATACCCTTTACCCCACAGTTCATGGGTTTAGATTCTACTACAGGAGTCAGCACTGAAAATTTAGGCTCTGAGATTATCAGTCTATTTTTCACTCTGTTCATTACCCTCTTAAAAAAACCAAACCAAAACA
>NW_010303060.1:0-5344 GCF_000700745.2 Antrostomus carolinensis
GCCGGGGGGAGCCGCTGCCCTTCGCCATGGCGAGGCCGGAGGAGCGGAGGCTCCCGAGGAGGGAAGGCGGGAGCTGGCTCGGCGGAGCAGCCCAGCATGTCTTCCCGGGAGCGCGGCCTCCCTGCCGGAGCCTGCGCAGGGTCGGTAAAGCGTAAAAAAGCACAAAATTCCCCCAGAAAACTCTAATCAGTTGGGGTAACAAGTTGAAGTTCTTGCCAGCTAGAAAATTCATAGTTATGAACCGTTCTTTCTAAGTACACTGACATTGTAAGTAATTTTCTTATGGTACAGTCTAAAGCACAGAAACCATCACTATTTTTTGTATTAACCTCCTTTTGTGTTCTGTTACATACAGCAGTCAGTCTGTAAGTCTCCTTCTGTCTCCTTTAATGATATTTAAAAATCAAGTATATTCCAATATCCCATGGAAGGATATAATACATTGTAGCAAAATAGTACCTTGCTACTAACCATCTCCTTTTTCATATGCTCAGGAAGTTCATTTCATTCTTTTAAGTGTGGTTTGTGTACATGCGCAACAGCGAGAAAGATTTTCCAAAAGCACGTGGCCTGTGCTAATCCCATCATCTCTTTCCTCAGGTTGATACCAGAAACAATTCAGTCACTATAAAAAGAACAGACCCCCAAGTTGTGTACAGGTAAGATAAATGAGCCTACATACCAGAGATAAGCAGGTCTATAAGAGAACAAGGCTGGCAAAGAAGCAGGATTCTCAAGGCCAGCTCAGTGCATCCTGACTCTGACTGAGCTGCAAAGATGGGGTTAAGTATAAACAATCTAAGTAACATACGTATTAGATTTACTAAAATAGGCAAGCATTGCATGAATATTCATATATCTGATGTATATAATGAACATACTTTTGTTTTTCAGTGTGCATGTTAGGAGGAGAAATCTCCCATGCACCTAGCGCTGTAAGAAACCAATCTCAGCTTTCTAAACTGATAGTTGGTTTGGAGAGTTTTCATGGTTACAATTTTTGGTAACAAGGTGTGATGATTTGACCCACAGTGGGTCCATGGGGTCCTGCATTCACTCCCCCCACCTGGTGAGATGGGATGGGAGACACAACAAAGGGGGCACGGGATTAGGATGAAGGACAGGGATGGCTCACTCACCAGTTATGGTGACGGGCAGAACAGACTCAACTTGGGGAAGAAAAATCAAATTAATTCGTTGCCATTTCATCTAAGTAATGCAATGAGACTTAACAACCACATCTTACAACACCTTCCCCCCTCCCTTCTTCCTGGGCTCAAATCACTTTGCTCACAATTTCTTTACCTTCACCCCCCAGTGGTACAGGGGACAGGGAATGGGGGTTGCAGTCAGTTCACCTCTGCCATTCTTCCCAGCATGAGAGTCCAGGAACAAAACTGGCTAGGTTTCCAAGCACCCAAAAGCTCTGAAAATGGGCCTGTTCCTCTTCAGAAGTTAAAACATGAATGTCTAAATTTAGACAATAGATTTTTAATATTGTTACTTACAAACCTTTTTCGTCTTAGAAAAATAAAACCATTATAATAGAACTGTTATGTTTATATTTAACACGTTTCATCTATGAAACTATATTGATTGATCAGTATACATCTACTGTTGGAAAGGAAATGTGCTGTTTCACATGTAGTTCTGAAATGACAGTGTAAGGGCAGGCTAACATTATTAGCAGTTATAATCAATACATATTTTCAAAATGATTTTGAGTGCTTCGAGGAATTTCATCCACTTGACTTTCTCTATTCGATTCTTCATTCACTGATACTATAAACAATCAAGAGGTTAAATTTTCCCTTGGAGAAGCCAAACTGGCTCAGAATTACTGCTTATGTTGCATATTATATGTATTTATATAGAGAGATTGACTGAGGGAGCCAGATTGACTGCCTTTGAGGGCAGCACCAATTGTTCCTCTTTGTATTGAAAGTGTTTGACTCAGTTCTCTAAGCTTACCCAAACCACACATTATTTAATGCTGTCTGTCTGTACATTACCTCTGGCAAGACTCATAGGTAAGGAAATGAAATGCAGACAGAAAGAAGGAAACAAAACCCACTCTATTTGTCTAATTTATTGCTTGTTACGTGATAGCACTGAGAAACCTTGCCAGAAAACTGGGTAGAGTCAAGACAACTGTCTTTGTATGTAGGTGTTAGGGGCTAGCAGTTGTCCTGTTAAAAATAATTGGAAAGTATAATTTAAGATCACAGAGGATTTCTCTTTGTTATTGAACTAAGCCTTGCCTTCTTTAAAGAAAGCAAATTCTTTAGAAGGGGGTTTGACAAGTAAGTCATGCATAAGAATACATCAGCTTTGATAAAGAGAACATTTTCTTAATAACAAATACTGCTCCTTTGAGTTGATGATTAAGAGAAATGTGAAAGCAATCTACTGCTGAGTACCAGTAGAGTGTTTATTCTCTCTTTATGTCTTGTTTCCTTTGAAGACAGGTGAAGATGAGACACACAGGTACTCTTATGCTCAGAGCTGGCCTTTAGAGACCCACTCAATGCCCCCAGCTCTCAGGTGGCCTCACCTACTCACTAGCTCCTCTGGCTGGATCTTCAGTAGAAATCACACACTCATATGCATGCCTGCACTCCGACCTGTGGTTGGACTCCAGTTGCTGCACTCAGACCCACATACACACAGGGGAGAGAGCCCTCACTCAGCAAAGAGGTAGAAATGACTTTAATGAGAAGATAGGACAGGTGCAGGGCATGGCCAGACAAGTATACTCACCAGCAAAATATTTACATGGGACTGGCCCTTTTATCCCCTCACCCTCTATTTCCCCACACCTCTTCCTCCTCCAGTCACCTAAAGTCTTCCATTTTCCCAACTTTGGTTCCTCCCTCCCCTAACCATAGAATATCAGACTGGTTTGGGTTGGAAGAGACCTTAAAGATCATCTAGTTCCAACACCCCTGCCATCAGCAGGGACACCTTCCACTAGACCAGGTTGCTCAAAGCCTCATCCAACCTGGCCTTCAACACTTCCAGGGAGGAGGCAGCCACAGCTTCTCTGGGCAACCTCTTCCAGTGTCTCACAACTCTCACGGGAAATAATTTCTTCCTAATGTCTCATCTAAATCTCCCCTCTTCCAGTTTAAAACCATTATTCCTTGTCCTGTCACTCCCTGCCCTTGTCAAAAGTCCCTCCCCATCCCACAAGAAGTCATGTGTAATCCCAAAATGCTCTTCTCCTGCCTCCTGTCATGTGTCACAGTCCTCTCAGCAGCAACACCCCTTAGTCCTAGATGTGATCTGGAATATGCTCCTGATGACTCATCTTGCTGTATGTCATCTTGATTTTCAATAAAGCAGCTTCCTGAAATTAAAGTAATCTTAACACAAGGATGAAAAATCTGAAATGCCATCAATAGTTTCTGACCTCTCACTGAAACCTTTCTTAACTCCTAATTGCTGGGCAGTGAGCCGAGTGTAAAGAAATGATTTGGTAGAGAAACTTCAGTGTGAGGTCTTTACTAGGCATGTTGTTAGACATGGTGGTAAAAAAGAATTAATGAGCAGCTGGATGGAAAAATCTATTTGGAAGAATCATAGAATAGAAGAATCATAGAATGGTTTGGGTTGGAAGGGACCTTAAAGATCATCCAGTTCCAACCCCCCTGTCATCAGCAGGGACACCTTCCACTAGACCAGGTTGCTCAAAGCCTCATCCAGCCTGGCCTTGGACACTTCCAGGGAGGGGGCAGCCACAGCTTCTCTGGGCAGCCTGTTCCAGTGTCTCACCACCCTCACAGTGAAGAACTTCTTCCTAATATCTAATCTAAACCTACCCTCTTTCAGTTTAAACTCATTTCCCCTTGTTTTGTCATTAACTGCCCTTATGAAAAGTCCCTCCCCAGCTTTCTTGTAGCCCCTTCAGGTACTGGAAGGCCGCTATAAGATCTCCCTGGAACCTTCTCTTTTCCAGGCTGAACAGCCCCAACTCTCTCAGTCTGTCCTCACAGCAGAGGTGCTCCAGCCCTCGGTAGGGCTTCTATAAAGGAGAATCCTGCCTTGCAGTTTTTTCAAGGGGTCAACAAAACTCTAGAGTATGACATTAAGGGATGTTACAAGACACTGCCTTTGGCATTCTCTGGGGTTTGGGGATTCCTCCTTCCAGGCCTCTGGAGCCCATGGATGTCTCTGCTGCTCTCCCATGTGCAGGTTTAGCCAGTAGTGAGGCTGAGTGTGCGACCCAGAGAGATGTATGTACAGGCACACACTGAGGACACTAACACAGCCAGCTACTCAGAGTGTTGCCTGCAACAACACACAACATGTAACGCTACCAGCACTCACAAAAATGAAAGATAAAAGTATAGATAGTCCAGTCCTGTTGCTCTCTGGCTGATTGGGGTTAAGTTCACTAGTGAAAACACACCCCTTCACCCTGTAGATTCACGAGCACACGCACATTTACAGATCCCTTGAATGTCAGCATGGGCCCTCCATCCTCTCATTTTCATGCCCTGATCCTGAGCCCTCTTGCCCAGTGTATGGGTCTTTTACTTGCCAGCTAGTCCAGCTGAATACTCACTGTCAAACAGGGGCATGCACTTACAGGTTTGTCTCACAATCACTCTTACACTCATGAATCCCTTGATTTTCAGCAAAGGCTCTCAGCTTGGCCCATGGGCTGTGCTCTAAGCTCCTTTAGCCACATCCAGCTCAGACATGAGTCTTTCTAGGTTTTCCTCCTGTGAACCAGGTAGTACAGCCTGAAGTTGTTAGCTTATCTGATAAAAAAACTAATCTGCACATCCACAGAGAAGCACAGAAGGACAATGGTAGGTGGGGGAGCCCAAGGAATACCCTGCTCTGGCTGCTTCCAGGCCTACCACAGGAGCGTGTCACAGGCCGATCTGTGCAAGCCCAGAGGTGCTCAGGTGCACAATGCTATGTGAGAACCCAAATTCCACCTCTCTGAGAGGTGGAACACACTGTCCTGGGCTCCTCCCAGGGCTGTCCCAGGACAGGCATCAGCCTCATACTCTAGGGATAAAACCCATCAAGTCATCAGGAGCAGGACTGCTGGGGGGGCAGGTTACTGCAAAGGGGTCTGGGATGCAGGGGAAGATAATTTTGGATTTACAATAGATTTACGGGGTGTTTATGGGAGGAAACAAAAACAGGGAGAGGAATTAATCTGGGTGATTTCGGGAGGAATAGGTGTGGGAAAATAGAGGTGTAAGGGGATAAAAAGGGCCTGCGTATGTAAACATGGCTTGGCTACCACAGGGACCAGCGGAGTCCCAGTGAGCTCTGTGTGTGTGTGTGTGCCTCTATGTCTCTGTGTTGGGTTTGTGTGTGTGTG
>NW_010303061.1:0-11498 GCF_000700745.2 Antrostomus carolinensis
AAGAATATAAGCAGATCCTGCTTTTAAAAAGTAACTCTGGTACACTAGTTAGGGAGCATGAATTAATTAAATAGAATTTTGCATTCCCTCATTTAACTAAGAAAAAAAACAGAAACACCTACAAAATCCCTCAGAGCTTGGTTTGCTCTAAGCAGCTATATGTGGAGTGTGCTCAGGTTAGCTACCTGTCTGTTATTCCAAAAGAGCTGTAAACACCTGATTTGTGTTTTTTCTTCTAGAAGCAGTTTTCTTTGTTCATTACTAAGAACTGATAGTTCTGTTTATATGTACTAATACAAAAGGGTTTCCCGT
Organism: Antrostomus carolinensis; assembly: GCF_000700745.2. Lineage (NCBI taxonomy): Eukaryota > Metazoa > Chordata > Aves > Caprimulgiformes > Caprimulgidae > Antrostomus > Antrostomus carolinensis. Next base: position 313 of record NW_010303061.1, read on the forward strand.
GTCAGTGTGAAGAGAACGCAAAAATTTTCTTTCTACTCTTGTATATAAATAAGTTTATAAATTAATACACATGATGGTAAATACAAAGTACTAAAAAAATAATTTGGCAGGGAAAATGAAAATGTCTAAATGCTAAACAGTGAATAAAGATTTCTTGCCCGAATATTGTACTTTGATCCTACAATTTAATTAACTTTTTTTTTTTTTCCCAAACTTCCTACATTAATTAGTGTACTGGTATAAAATAGTCTTCTCAGGTATCTTGCAGATTACAGTCAAGAGCACATGTCTATTGCTCAGAAAACTTTAAGACATTATCTTGTTTTTATCTACCAACTAGCTCACTATATGCACATGGGGTAGAAAGTGCAGTTAAAGTTAGTTACACTACGAAAACATACACAAAATACAACTAAGGTTTTGCATGTTTAGTCAAATAGGAACATTAATCCATTAAATTTTCTCCCAACTAAAGAAATTAAATAAGCATATAATTGCCTTAACCTAGTCTCACTGTGAGGTAATTTTGTCTTCTCTGGAACTGAATAAGGAAATGCAGTAAATACTTTCCACTGAGTTAGAACACGTTTCGATCAAAAATAATTGGCTACGTGCATGCTTTCAGTATTTCTTGGCTGTAGAATACACAGTGAATTCTCTACCTTCCTATAACACATTTGGTTCCAAAATAAATGTTTCTAGACTGGATGGCTGTGTTTTTCAGAAATTCATTAATATATTTTAGAGCATCTCTTATGGATAGGCACAGACTTGAGTTCATTTTGAAAGGCATGATGCTGTGCTAATGTCACTGCTGTTTGTGGATTAGAACTTGCTTTTGCCGATCAGCTTGGATGATAGGTTATAAAGTACTGATCTATTCACTGCTATTAATGTCCTTACTCAAAACATAATTGCAGAATATTTTTCAGTGAAAAATCACTAGTTTAGGAATAAAAGTGACTAGAAAATAAGTCTTCCTTTCAAGGGAAAGTTCAGTGCTCTGATATTTATTTTTATTAGAACAAAAATGAGTCTTTGACAGTCTTCTTGGACAGAAGGCACACAGGATAACTACGAATACTGCCTGGACACTAGGAACATTGCCAGTTCAGGTTTGTGCTCTAGTTGATTGAGTACAGGACCTTAAATCTGGATCTCAGGTATAAAGATGTACTAACTGAGAAATTTTATTTCCAACAAAATGACTTATTCCAACTGAACAGAAAGCTTTAGGTGACCAGATCTAGTGAGTCCAAGTGCAGAAAGGTTTTCAAGTTACCACTTTAGCCTCAACAGCAAATTGTCTCCTTGGCTAGTTTAAAATTGAGAAAAACATGTTTTTATCCATGAGCTCACAGCACAAGAGGTCTAACCTACATTTATGCCAGTAATATTGAAATAGCCTTTTTTGCTGAAGTTATTGGCGCACTGAGGAGTAAAATTAGTATTCTTTTGAGGCAGATTACTTTTAAATTCTGAAAGTTTCTCTTTCTCTCTTCTAACTTTTATTACCATTCTCTGCATTTTAAAGGGCAAAGCCTCATGTAGGAATGGTGAGACAAGAAACTGAACTTTCTATGACAATACAAGTAGTCAAATTCACCTTTTTTCCTCTCTCTCTCTCTCTCTCTCTCTCTCTCTCTCTCCTCCCCCTCTCTTCTCCCCACTCCCCAAAGTGACAAAGGCTGTTTATCAGGGACATGGAAGACCAAGTTTGACTATTGATGTGGCTTTCAATCCCTAATATTATATTCAGAGGTCTTTTTAATCTAGCTTTATACTTAATGTTTTGAAGTCTTACTTGGAATTTTAGTAAATAGCCCTAGTGCTGGTCTGTTCTTTGATGTATTCACATTGTGTTCCAAATAGCCTTGTCAGAACATGGGTTTGAGGAAGGCTCTAAAGACTTTCCTGGATGTAATGCACAGATAAACAGAATGCAAATGGTTCTAACCACCTGGAGGACTTCTTTACTGGAGTTTCTGCCTTTAGATTTCAGCCTGTTGGAAATGCTTGTGTGATGATGCAATTATTTCTATAATTTGTAGTGGAGCATACATTTTCCACTCTCAAGTGCCCCAAAATCGTATCAGTTGTTTAATAAAATTGATGGGAAACCACGTTTACAAATAGTGCTGCTTTAAAGAGTTTATCTAGACTTAAGAGGTAGAACAATTCTGTTTTATTGAAGTTCATCCTATACAGTACTAGCAATACATAGAAATAAATTATAAGATGAAGAACAGGAAGAGTTCGAGTCTGCATGTGAAATGAGTTGCTTTGGCTTGTGTTACTCCTTTAAAGTTACCTAAGAAAAGTGAAGTATGAGTCTTTTCTAATTTAAATGCAATGTTTACGTCTGTAATGTTAAAGTTTGCTTAAATATAAAGGTCTGGTGTAAATCTGTAATAGTGTCACACATACTCAACTAGGGACTGATGATTCAGGCTCCAGGAAGGATAAACTTAGTGAGTACTCTGTGGTTTGATATGATCAGAGCATCATGACCTGTCAGATAAGTGATGGCCTAAGAGAAGACAAGACGGAAACTTGTGAGATCAGGAAAAGATTGAGGATGGGGAGTTGGATAGACAAAGTTTGAGAAAAGATTGGGTAGGTGTCTGATGAGTTTCTCTTGTTGGGTGTCAGTGGAGAATTTACAGGCTGAATGTACACTTGTAAAAGCTATACTTGATATATATATGATCTTATCTTGATGTTTCTAGTTTGAGAGAAAGAAGTCATACCTAACTCCTTTACACCAACAGGAATGAAATGTAGTTTTGGGGAGTGAATGAATGGTCTGACTCTCAAAGGAAAAAAAGTACTGTGCTATAGAGAAGAAATGACTTTATATTAGAGGAGTATATACTTTTTACTTTTTATAATATTGGTTATTAATAAAATATTTTTTGACCAAGAATAAGTAAGTTGCCAGATCACACTGAACAAATATCTTGCCCTGCTTGAACAGGGTAGGTAAACGCCAGTGGAAAGTCAATTCATAAATGTCTAGCCTAATATCAGAAAGATGAACAACATGTTCATGTAGGTCAAGAAACCAAATGAAATTTGGATCTAGGGTGATGAGATTTCAAACTTGTGAGTTTTTAGTCTGTGGGATAGGTGCACTTCTTGAACAAAAACAAGCAAATAGTCACTTGGAACAGTCCTGCATTTAGGTCACCGACAAAGAGGATGTTCTACACTCAGTTCTAGAAGCGCATTGCATATTGTTTTGTGAATAATGTTGCTGCCAGAAACACCAACCTTTATGCTACATTGCCAAAAGTGCTAATTGACTATAAGTATGATATTTTTCCTGAGATCTAGTGCTAATTTCTAGTACTTGTACCTCGGGGAGGTTAGTCAAAAGTCTTCTTGACACTACCACCTGCTGGTAGTCTATTTAGGAAGCATCGCTTTGTTAACTCCAAGTTTGATGAGGATAAACAAAATACATGGCAAGAACTGTAAGGTACTGTCAGACTAACATTAAAACTGCAGTATAGTAGCTTTTGCATGGAATTTTTGATGTAATTTTTATTCAAACAATGGATTTGTTTCCCCTGGGAAATTGTATGTCTAAAATGTCTTTCATGGACCTTTGCACACAAGTTGAAGTCATATTATGTGCTGTAAAAGCAACGGCCACATTAGCAATTATTTCAAACAGAAAACATTTGGAAATCCTGCTAAAATACAACTCTCTATCCTTTGGGATTTAATTTGCTTGGAAACAAAACATTCCCTTGAAGATAAATAGCAAGAGGTACCGATTCTACTAACTGGAACAACACTTCCAAATTAATTGAAAAAGACTTCCTAAAACCACTGTAACACTTCTACCAGTTAAAAATATGTTCTGATTGGAAAGTTTTGTGCTGAAGAATTATAGTTATAGCACACTGAAAACTTAATTAAATTAACTTTTAATAAAGCTATTTTATATCAAACTACTTTATATCAAAGACAAATGCAGCATTACTTCAAAGAGTTCATACTGAACATTAAAATCATTAACATTCAAATAAAGATGTGCTATATAGTTTGGCAGAAACAGGAATACTCCCAGACATGAGAGCCTTCTGGCTGCAGCTTTAGAATTTGGAGTCCATTGTAGTCTAGATGGAAAAAAATCTTAACATCTTCTAAGAACATAGACATTGTCAAATGGATATATTTTCTTTTAATTCATTGAGTAATCCAGGTCTACGTAATTATGAAGTACTTGAAAAGTTAATAAAAGTGCAGGTGGAGGAGCATTTGGGGTTGATTATTTATTGCTGATTGTGTTGGTAAATAGAACATGAAAGTATAAAATCTAAAAATTTTAGACACGGGGTTTTTTATCTTAGTAAAACCAAGGGTGGGAGAATGAGTAGAAATGAAGAAGGGAAAAAAGATGTTCCTTGAGAACAGACCATTGTCTGTGAGACAGTTCTGTGCACTGGCTTCTGTACTTCTGAATTCCAGGACATTCTTTGATACAAGTGAAATGATCAATGCAAAAATGGTGTTCATACAGTTGGGCACTGGGCCTCAAACATTTTCCTTAATTCAGAGGACTTTAGTCTGTGATTAGAAGATACAAAGTACTTGACTTTTCAAACAGTACCTTAGAATCCCTTCAAATCCTTGTGAAATGTACATTAACAGGATGTGCTAGGGCAATTTCCAAGGGAATATTCTATATAAAGAGAAATAATCATGTACCCTGAATAATATCTAAATATTACTCGTGGACATTCAGCATGTGTTCTAGATGCTGATAAGTGTTGCAAGTGCAGTACAAATATCATAGGCAAATCAATTTCCTCTGCTTTCTCAAAATGCCTCATGTAAGTAAGCATGCATGGATTTCTCTAGTTCTGTTATAGAACAGTAATTTTCTCCCAGGAGATGCTAGGCTGAATGTGGGTGGTCACCTGCAATGGCTGAAGTTCTATGTTAAGGATTTCATTCTGCTTCTAATTAAGAGCACCATAGAAAATGCAGTGTGGCTCAGATTGCTCAAGTTTCTTCCTACACAAGTATGATATACATCATATGTATATATGAAACTGTGCTTTGCTTTTATCTAACAGATGGATTGTATAGTCATGTGTCAACATGACATACACAGACACGTCCCTGCATAGGGGTCATGAAAATGGTATTTTAATCTTCCAGAATATTGAAACACAAGTTGGTAAACAAACAAACAGAAACCTTTCTGGTTTTTAAAACAGAAGGTACTTCCTAATAATGTAGTGACTGCATTTTCATGATATTTTAATGATAAAATATTTTCATACTAAGAGCAATAGGAAAAGCAGTATTAAAAGTAGGTATGTTTTCCCACAGGATACATATAGAAGAGGAGAAATTACTTTAAAGAACGTTAAGAGACCAAACCCCTGCGGAGCTGGATGTAGGAATCTCAGGTAAGATTGCTACCATGAATAAACCTGGATTCTCATAAGATAGACTAGAGGATGAAATAGTTAATCCTTGTTTTGTTTGGTCAAACATGATTTAGCTGCTCATAATAAATGTAATGCAAATTACTATATTTCATGGTCATTTTTATTTTCCAGGAGCGAAAATGTGATTTAATCATTCTCAAAAAACATTGTGTTACAAGTCTTGACCTTACTGTTATTTCACATTCTTCTAACAAATTGGCTGAAGAGGGTAGAGCTGTATATTGATTCTTTGCATGTAAAGATTTTGCTAAATACAGCCATAAGTAGAGCCATAGTCATGTAGCTGTAAGCCTGTCTTCTCAAAATGGGATATAATAGTGTTGATGATCATGCATATCTAATATCCAGTTCTTCAGAGGGTAACCTGTCTTCACAAATGGAGAGTTGAGGAGAAACTGTGTTAATTTCAATTTAAATTACAGTAGTGGCTAGATTCTTTTAGAGATTGATCCTATGATGTTATGGATTTTAATCAAACATTTCAATATGAATCTATTGGAACAGGATCAATTTCCTGTTTTGAAACTGCTTTCCAATATTTCTGTAGCAGAAACAATAAAACTGGAATTAATTATTCTGAGGAAACCTACAATGACTTTGTATAGAAAATAAGCTATAAAGAGATGTAGAAGCAGTTGATGTATCTGATAGAATTTAACTTCTAGCAAGTCATATAGCAGACCTGTAATTGAGGATAGGATGGCAGTTGAGGGCTCCCAGAATAAATTTTATAGTAGTCCACAAAAATCAAGTAACTCTTAAAGGAACAGGCTTATGTTAAGTCACTATTTTTTTTCTTTAAACTTGTTCATGGCTTTGCATTTTCAGGTTTTAGCTGGAGTCTGCCAACATACACAGGTTAAAAACAATTTTCCTGGTATTTCTGAACTTTCTGAAATTTGGAAGAACTGTAGATCTTATGAGACTGACTGGTCTCAGGAAGCGTGACCAATTCAGATAAACTTTGAATAAGCATCAAACATTTTGCTGCTTACTGCTTACTTTCAGTTTCAAACTCTGAAATTTTTTAGGCTTATCTATGACAACATAAAGGGAAAGCAGGTAAAGTGCTATTGTGGTCAAAAACTTGTACAGCCATCAATAATAAGAGCTTTCTCAGTGCTCTCAGACATTTCCTGGTACCTGCACCCTGAGGCCAACAACTGAAAGTAGAGAGAATTTTGGTCTGTGTTAATTTAACTAAATATAAAAAATATCAGCTTTTATTTCCATCAGTGTTAGTCAGTGATAGGAAAAATTTCAATTAACCTGAGGTGGAATAAAGGTCCGCTGTGCTTTTTTCCTTGATTTTGAGTGCTTCTTGTTTTCAGGATAGTTAAGCATATTTAATAATAGTTATCTGAGTATTGAGCAACTGTTTTGAAGTGATCCTACACTGAACTTTTTTCCTGACAGCTCTGCTTTGACATTTTTTAATAAGTGAACCTGGCTGAGTTGATACCAGATTCAGAAGCAAGTGCTGTAATATTTAGTTCTTGGGTAAGCTGCAGTGATGTTATTTTCGTTATACTTCTTTCTTATATAGGCTAAATTCTTGTTAAACCAAGTTATGTACCTTTTTTTTTTTTTTTGGTGTTCCTCTCAATTGTAGAGAATGTGTTTAAAAAAGACCCAACAAACAGTATCACAATCTGTTCAGAGTTACTTATCAGCTTAAAACAAAAAAAAGCAATTTAAACAGTTTAATTATATCTATGGCAAAATTTTGTTGTGGTTGGGGGTGTTGTTTGTTTGTTTGTTGTAAAAATATTTCCTAAATAACACAACAGGTATTTGAACCTCAGGTTGTTTACTGTACTGATGCTTTTCCATGAGTCTACTCACTGATAAGATTACTTTCTTCACCACAGTTTCACTGATGATAATTACGATGATCTCAAACTGATTGATAATTTGTAGACATGTTTTTGGTGTTTGCTATTCTAAGTCATTTTAGACCATACTTCCATGATGGTTGTTTTTCCACACGTGCTGCAGAACCACAATTATGAATGGATAACTCAGGATATTATGTTAGAGGTAAGGTTTTTCAAAGACCACCATACTAAAAGATCACCTGAAATTATGTTAAAGCAAATCCCTTTGTTTTACGTGGTACTCCTAAATATGTCTGTTGTCAAGTTTCACTATGTAAAAAACATACAGCATTTGTTACCTTCCTTAGTGTTACATGGCTGCAGTAGTTCCAATTTCCATTTTAATTTTATTTCTTTTAGTTTGATTTTGGTTTTTGTAGAACTGTTACTGTGGCTCTGAGCCTTATTCTTTCTTCTACACTTTGCCTCATCTTTTAGAAAGTAGCTTAAACTCTTATGAAATCCAGGTCAACAGTCAGACTGTGGATTCATGAAGAGAGTTGAATCCCTGTCAACAAAAAGTTTTAAATCATTGTTCTGAAGACTATTTTGGAGAATATACCCAATCTTCATAGATTTTATACTTTCTACAGTTCTTTTCTCTAGGTTTCTATATCTCTGAAATTAAAGGGGTTAAAGTTGATTTTATTCCTATAAGGTTTTTAAACAAAGATCCCAGGAATATTTTAATAATAAGGAACAAACCCTAAATATTTTGAGGTTCTTCAGTGCAATTTTACAGTAATTTTCCAAACATATTTTATAATATTTTTTTTCTATGTAGATTAATTAGATTTATTTCACTAAGTCTAAATAAAACCTATTCATCCTTGAAAACAGGCAGTAATATGTAATATATGTGTTCAAGTTTAAATATATAAATGAAGAACTCATCTGATTGTAACAAGTGTTATACTGAATATGATTAGGTTCAGATTTCTTTATAGAAATAAGTATATTTTTAAAATGCACTGTTTTGATTGCACTTGCTGTGGGAGAGGAATTTAAATCTCCATCATAAAGACAAACTGCAGTAATATATGTATTATTACTTACAGTACTAGCATTAATCCATCCCTCCCTCTTGTTCTATAAAAAAGGAGAAAAACAAAATTTTCAGATGCTAACTTTAAATTACATAAAGTAAGATCTTTTGGAAGTTGAATTCCTTCACTTTTTTATTCTCCAGATTATTATGTTAGTTTTTCATATTTTCTTGAGTAAAACAAATAGACCAAAATGCTTCAGTCTCACAGGTTTTCCAAACCTTCAATGACATTTGCAGTCAAATCCTTCCAGTGTATGCAACATTTTCTTCACTGTGCACATTGGACACTATTCCAATAGCAATTATATAATGGTAAAGAAATACACAAGGTAGCTGGTTTTGTGTTTTAAATATGCAGCAAAAGCTTACACTTAGCACTTTCTACTGCACTGTCATGTCATGAATTTAGACTTATGATTCCATGAGCTATTTTTGATGTTGCTTCTTCCCAGTACAGTTTCCTATCGCTAAAGAACTTACTTTTTTTTTTTTTTTTAAATTATGTATAAAACTATATATTTAGCCATTAGGAAAGATTAATGCTTTTTGCTTGTGCCTGGTTTACCAAATAATAAAGATTGCTTTTCGTCATGGTTGTTGCACTACATTGATCTCTCTAAAACTTTATGTATCTGCAAATATGATAATTACTTATTTATTTCTAGTGAGAAAGTAGTCACTGGTCAGAGTATTAGTTTGGCTGTCATCGAGATCCAAACTTCAGGGAACTTGTCAAGCAACATCTAATTAAAAGTAATATCAAAGTCTTTAGGGACCTTAAGGGACTCATGATATCCGAAAGTAAATGTTTTCTTGATGTATTTTTTGTTCCAGTTGGTTTCTTTTATACATTCAGATACTATTCCAAGAGATTGGTGTTTACAGAATAACAATGTTAGTGATAGGAGTGTCATTGAGAAAGTTATTCTGATTTAATGTAAAAGACAACTGTCAAAGGCTGTGCAGCTACTCACTATTGCAAGTTTATCTCATAACTGGATCATCCTTAAATTTAAATGCTTATACCTAGCGCGGTGGGGTTTTTTTCTGTGCATGGTTCTTGCAGATGAAATTTGTAGCCACTGGCTGACATAAGTTACTTATTATGCTCTAGAAAGTAATCAAAATCTGTCCAGACTTAGTGGAACACTTTAATAACTGGGGGAAAAGGCTAACAAATCACATGCAGATTTAACACACAGCAATATTAACTGATAAAACACGAGTTATAAAATATTTTGCAAATTCAGTTAGTGACTCCTACATTAAATTAAAATAAATATTAAATAGAATGTATGTATTTATTTAAATTACATTTTCTCGTTATTTAATTCCTCCTGAACTGATTTCATCCTATTTCCAACTTTTCATGAAAACGTGATTATAAATTCTGTATATTTATATCTTTTTACTTAAAATATAATTAATCTTGAGGAAAAATCCTCTTCTGCATAGCACGTTAACAGTGGTAGGAGGAATGTAAAGTATCAGGCAGGTGGCTATATTCCAAGACCTAAAGTACCACTGTGACTGACCTGTACTGTTTACATCAAGAAGATTTTACCTTAACGCCATTACTGTCCTGTTAGAGCTGTGGGTGCCCCAGCTTTGTGTGCCCTGCTGCTCCCTAAAACCTGCTAATCCACATGCTGGTGAGAAAGGCACCACGGTCACATTTGCACACCCAGGTTTGGATCTGTGTTGCTGCACCCTGCAGTGTCACTCACTTAGCTGAATGCAGGCTGCTTGTGGCATTTGAGGGGGAGGATGCTCTGCCTGGTCTAATCAGAGGTTGTGGTGGTGGTGGGGCGACTTCTGCCAATACCAAACCAGGTTTGGATGGCTGCTCTGTTAGCCTTTTCTCACTCTAAGATCCCTCACAGTTTTTTCAAATTTTCATGATTCTAACTCCATTTTGTTTAGTCAATCTGAGGAGACAAATCACAGGGTTTAAGTTTACAATTAAGCATGGTTTAATTGCTGAGATAAGAGTCTGTACTCTTGCTGGCTGGGAGTAATTTCATTTGTAAGCTATCTGTAGGACATCAGGCTCTCAAAATCACGTGTCACTACTACACCTTTTACAGCAGGGACAGCTGCAGTAGCCCTGCGGGTGTTCATCTCGGAAAGTTCAGCTGTATTCACTGTGTGCAGTGTTTAAGGAAATAATAGTAACTGGTCATGTCAAACCACGGCTCCATTCCAGAAAATGACAATAAAGCAGGCCACTGAGCTCTAGCTAAGCATGGCTCCCAGGGTGTTTCTTTGTAAGGACGTGGTGGGAGGATGGGAGCAGGCTGACTGAAGGGTCAGAAAGCATTAGAAACTTTATACAGAATTAAACAGGAAAGGAAGCATTTGCCAAGTTATAGTGTCTTTCCTCACTGATACTTAATATCACTCTGGGAAGTAGTCTTCCTGCTTTCTTCCCTACTGTACTAATAAACAAGACTGACAGTTCCTGGAACTGTTCTTTATAATAATGAGTTATGCTTATTTATATATTTTTTTGGGCTCTACAGTCCTGTAACATTGATAATGTAGGGCTGAACCCATAGTGTTTCAATAACTGGCTGCCTTCTGCTAAATACGTCGTGTCATGTATGTGTTCTGAAAACTGAAGGTATTCACCAAAACAGAAAGTTAGAAAATGAACTATTCCTTTCACTTAGAAAAATAAATCCAGAAACTCGCACCAACCCCATAATTAGTTTTCCAAAGAATGTAGTATCATGCCTCAGTAGTAGAATGAGAAGTAGAAAGACTCCAAGGGGGACATACTTTGGGTTC
>NW_010303061.1:11523-13211 GCF_000700745.2 Antrostomus carolinensis
TCCTAAGAACTGTCATAACTATTACACTCTCCAGAATTTGATAAATCCAACCAATTTTTTCCTTTAGTGAGAAAACTATGTCTGCCTAGGTCTATTCTTTCTTCTGCAAATCTTGAGCTGTGACTTCTCATTTGCCTTTCATTGCTGACGTTACAAAATTAATAATTTAAAAAGTTTCACAAATAAATTTCTGTAATAAAAATTCTACAGTATAATCACAGATAATATTAGCAGAGATGTGGAAAATGCAGGTTTTTTTCTATCCTTTCATATTTTCCTTTCTAAAGTTCATTAAATTGTTGATCTTCACTACTTCAAAAGGCAAATTTGGTTTTATTATGTACCTTGTATCTTGATATCTTGTTGACTATAGTACATTATGAATCTTACTGGGTAACGTAGTCTGGCTTCCTACCAAGAGCAAGTTATACCTTACTACAGTTCATTGCAATGTCTGACTGCTTTGAAATAGAGGAAAAGTCTCTTGACAGATGTCCTGACAAAACAATAATGAAAAGGTCATACCACATTTAGTGCAGCATTTATCTTGTTTCTTTAGTGGTTGTGTACCAAAACCTAGATCAAATTACATCTAATTAGGAACACCAAGTTCTGTAATAATGTTAAGAATCTATTAAACATGTTTATCGAAATTATTACAAATTATGTTTGAAAATTCTGAAACTGTTAAATGGTATCTTGTTGACATTACTATTCAGATCCAGTCTTAAAACTTTGTACCTTTTCTAAAGATCAAGGTCACAGAACTCAGCTGTTCTTGCTTTATGAGTCCCTGGGGCCATTTTGAACTATTGTTACTTCAAGAATTGTTGATTATTATTTAATACCGGAACAAAAGCACATCACAGACATTCCAAGTAAGACTTCCTTGACAACACTGTCAGCATATGGAATAATAAATACTTAATATTCAGTCACAATTATGAAAATGCTTGCTTATAAATTATTTTATCTTCCCTTGATTAACCAATCAATCCCAATCTGATTTATGCCATGTGAATTGAGAGGGTTTTCTTATGCTGGTGTATACTGCATCTAGAAGTTTTCTTTGACCAAATCAAAGATTCCAGTAACTAAATGTAGATTATATGAGCTTTGCAATGTAGTGATATTTTTCCTGCTTGTTAGAAATCATGAGGTACACCTTTTAGGAGAGACAAGGAAAAAAAAAAGGTGATTCTAAAAACTTTCTCCCTCCTCAGATATCTTAATTATTTGACTTGCCTTTTCTGAAAGTCATGATTTTCATCATTGTAACTGTTACAAAGTCTGCTCCTAGAGGAAGAAGTGCAAGGGTTATAAAAATGCTAATTTAAGCTAGAAAGTATAAATAAATAATAGATAAAGTATAAATAATTCTATCTAAATTTTTTTCTCTGACACTGAAAAATAGTGACTAGATTCTTAGTAGAGAAATTGTTCAATCCAGGCTCGTTTTGTACAGTTGAGAGTCTAGTCTCATATACTCCAGTGCTTTTCTTAATCAGATCCATGAAAATCTTTCAGTTCTCAAACACAGGTGTTTGTTGTGCTCTCCTGAGGTATAAACAATTGAAGAAACAAATCATATAATGGTAGGTAGGCTTATTGCACATCAGGATGAATTACAAAAGGGTATGATGGCACCAAAGTGATAAAGGATTATGACTTTATATGCTGCTAGTGCT
>NW_010303061.1:13247-86291 GCF_000700745.2 Antrostomus carolinensis
CAAAATAAAACACAATTTGCTATAAATGCGGACTATTCAGAATATATGGGATGTAAGTCTTCCACTGATGTAAAATACTTTGGCTCAAAGGGTAAGTTTTCAGAATCAGTGTGACCTTTTCATTTTCCTGAGTTATCAGCCTGTTCCTCGTAGCATGGATAAATTTTTCAGGCGCTTTAAAAATGAGTCTATAGAGACAGAAACTGTCTTCAAATTTTACTCTAAATCTCTCTACTTTCTGCAGTTGTGATTTTTTTTGTGTTGTACTCTCCTGTGAATTAGGAGGCAATGATTTACGCTCAGCGGGAAGGGCTTGTTTAGACTGTTCCCCTCAATGATCTGGTCTCAGGTGTGCTTGGCAGGGCTGTCACAGATGGCTGGTGATGGGATGGCCATGAAGTGCTACGTAACAGTTACAACAACTTCTAGCTGGCCCTGTGACAGAGAGAAGCAGGACGATAAAAAACAGCATATGCCAAAATTACTCACCAGAGAAGTGTATGTATGATGTCCCATGTTGAAGGAGGCTGCAGTCATTCAGAGTTCTCTCTGTGCAGAAGGAATGGTTCCCTTCTAAGGGAAGTGCCTCTAGAGCAGGAACACTTCTGAGGGAAGTGCTGCCAAAACTGCTGCCACACCAGAGCGGGAACGCTCCTGAGGGAAGTGCTGCCAAAACTGCTGCCGCACCAGAGTGGGAACGCTCCTGAGGGAAGTGCCGCCAAAACTGCTGCCACACTAGAGTGGGGACATTCCTGAGGGAAGTGATGCCACACCAGAGTGGGAACGCTCCTGAGGGAGGTGCCGCCAAAACTACTGCCACATCAGAGCAGGAACTCTCGTGAGGGAAGTGCTGCCATGCCAGAGCGGGAATGCTCCTGAGGAAGTGCTGCCAAAACTACTGCCGCATGAGAGCCAGAATACTTTTGAGGGAAGTGCTGCCACACCAGAGCGGGAACAATCCTGAGGGAAGTGCTGCCAAAACTACTGCCGCACCAGAGCGGGAACGCTCCTGAAGGAAGTGCTGTCAAAACTACAGCCTCATGAGAGCCAGGATACTCTTGAGGGAAGTGCTGCCACACTAGAGAGGGTACACTCCGCTGCCGCACAAAGGCAGAGACGTTCCTGAGGGAAGTGCCGCCAAAACTGCTGCAGCGCCAGAGCGGGAACGCTCCTGAGGGAAGTGCTGCCAAAACTGCTACCACACTAGAGTGGGGATATTCCTAAGGGAAGTGCTGCCACACCAGAGCGGGAATGCTCCTGAGGGAAGTGCTCCTCACACCGCTGCCGCACAAAGGCAGAGACGTTCCTGAGGGAAGTGCCGCCAAAACTGCTGCAGCGCCAGAGCGGGAACGCTCCTGAGGGAAGTGCTGCCAAAACTGCTACCACACTAGAGTGGGGATATTCCTAAGGGAAGTGCTGCCACACCAGAGCGGGAATGCTCCTGAGGGAAGTGCTCCTCACACCGCTGCCGCACAAAGGCAGAGACATTCGTGAGGGAAGTGCCGCCAAAACTGCTGCAGCGCCAGAGCGGGAACGCTCCTGAGGGAAGTGCCGCCAAAACTGCTGCTGCACCAAGGCAGAGACATTCGTGAGGGAAGTGCCGCTCACACTGCTGCCATGCCAGAGCAGGAACGCTCCTGAGGGTAGCGCTGCCAAAATTGCTGCCACACCAGAGTGGGAATGCTCCTGAGGGAAGTGATGCCAAAACTGCAGCCTCATGAGAGCCAGGATACTCTTGAGGGAAGTGCTGCTCACACTGCTGCCATGCCAGAGCAGGGACATTCCTGAGGGAAATGCTGCCGTGCTGGAGCAGGGAGACTCGTGAGGGGGCCGTGGCCCACTGCTGATTGCACACCAGAGCAGGGCCAATGAGTAACAGAACAGCAGAAACCTTTTGGTATCTGTCTCAACTGCTACACTGTCTGTCAACTGTCAGAGGAATTTTCAGTGAACTGGTGGTGAAAATGAGGTAATTTGAGAATGCACAGGTGGGAAGATAAAGGTTTGTCTAATGTTCTGTTTTTCCTCAACACCTGAATCAGTAATCAGAGGTTTGTGTTGGTGGGCAGTGAATTAACTGAAGTAAAACTCCCTGCCTTTGGACTGTTTGCCCCTTGATACTTGGATGAGACTTGATACAGACTTGATCTAAGCATTATCTAAGCACTACGTCTTACACAAACTCCCCTGTTTGGATCATCCCAGTGGACGCTGCAGAATGATCCAACTGCAGTTACTGGGCACAAAGAAATTTCCTTGAGAACTTGGGGCTGTCCGGGTGCTGTGAATCCATATCCTAACCCTATCTAGAAAAACAAAACTAAAATTGTATACATAGCAAAAATAATTTATCTATCTCTAAGTGTGGCATTGTCAGTAGAAGAAATAGGATGATACAAGAACACCTCAGTAGAAGACAGAAGGCTCCTGTAAACATGGGGTCTGCCAAAGTGCGAGGTGCAGTGTGTCCTATCTCACAGATACTGCTCAGGAGACATTTTGTAAGTACCTCTCCAGTCAAAAACACAGTGAATGTAACTATAATGCCATCACCTGTGGTGCCTGCTAGCTCCAGGTGGAAAGTAGGTGTACCTTTTACTTCTGTGTGTCTTTAAGGATGAACATTAGAGATTATCACTAGAAGAATAAAGGGTAGTTCAAGCAGTGGTTCTCACAATCCTTAGAATCACTTGGCATCCACTAAGTCAGGTGAAAACATATGGCAATAAAAAATTAGAAATCATTTTTAAGATTGTCAAATCAGATTGATAGGTTCATGATAGAGGCACCAGAAGTGTTTGGTTTTTTTTTTCCTCAATGAATTTTCTATTGGGAGTGTATTGAATTTAAGTCAGCTGCTTAACTTCAGCGTATTCTATAGACAACACCTTTCAGAATATTACTGCAGTGCTACTCCATGACTGCAGGCAGCAGGTGAGAGAAAATAACATTTCTGAAGCGGAATTCTAATGGCATATGTAACTTGATAAAATGTTAATTACAGATTTTCATTAATACTTTGTTATTTAATGTATTTTAAAACTTAATTCATTCTTTGTATTCCAATGCTGTAATCAATTAATTATATAAGATTTTTAAAATACAACTAAAAACTCCTTTTCAGTGCTGAAATACAGCTACTGACCTGGCATTTTTCTCAATATTAATGTGGTTTTAGTTTACTGTTAGTCTGTAATTAGCAAATTTCTGTCTTATTTCTGAGGATTGCTTGGGGAATTGCTGGATTGGAAGACAGAGTTTTTCCGTATTGGTAATGGAAGAGATATATTTAATTTTACTCCTATACTTGCAGTATTTTTTAGAATGTATTTGTATGGTATGTTATAAAACTTGTATGTCTTTCAGTACTCTTTGTTAGTATTAGTTCTATAAATGAACTAGCTCCTATCAACATTATAGTTCAGTACACAAATCCATGTGGCAGCAGAATCTTGCTGTGTAATAGGACGTTATAAACCTAATATTCTCACATTAGTGTAAGAAAAATATACTTGAATATAAATTAACTGGTTTTGAACAGCAGAGTGCCCAAGTAACTAAATAAACTCTGTTTAAGCTCATTGTAAAAATATAACAGAAAAGATATTAAATCTGATTTTCTAAGTGTATTGATTACCATTTGGGGATACATTAATAAGATTTAAGAGCAAACAAGTATGTTGGAATATCTAATCTCACCACCAAGTGTCGTAATCTGGTTAGTTTCACCTGATCATCCTTGCATTGTGCATATTTCGTCAGCTAGAGTGAAAATATCTCCTGTAGTTGAACTAAATAAACCATTTGCCAATGTACGTTTCAAGTATCCTAGTCATACATATCAGTTGCATGATTGATACGTAAGACAATAAAAATATTATTTTGAAGGAAATAAACACCTAAAGAATAATAAACCAACAAGAGAATTTATGCTGGACAGGATTTTGTTGGTTTATGAAGTTATGCTTTTATAAAATAATACTTTAATGGCTTGACTATTGTTTTTATTTTCTTAAATTGGATGGTTAAAACTGAAAGCAGCTGTGATAACTGTACAAGAAAAATCCCCAGAATTTGTAGGGTGGTTTTTTGTTTTTGTTTTTCCCCTAGGTGAAAAAATAAATTTACCCTTTAGAGTTATTGTTATACTATCAAGAAAAGTATTATGTGGCAGCAGTTCAGGTACTTCATTGTAGTAGAAAGAACTCTTTGGGGACATATCGTGAAACCTATGAAATTTTTAGATTCCCCAAAGCCACTGTGAATTTGAGATGGGACTAGCCCCAGATGTCTCACCTCTATTAATATTAACTGAATTTTAGTTTTTAAAAAAAAGAGGTAATAAATTGTTCATACTGTAACCATCACTGTAAGTGATCTCTACAAACAGAGCAGCCTCTCATTAAGGATAATATCTGTTAGAGCTTACACCACACTCAGAGTAATTGATACAGCAGTTCCATTACTGCAGATATGTGTGTAGACTGAATATCTTTGATCTTTTACAGTGATTTAAACACAGTTGTGCTGACTTCAGAGAAGTAGTAGTGTTGAAGTCTGAAAGGAATTAAGGCTTATTAATAATAATCTTTAAAATATTTTAATCAAACTCAGATTAACTCTTGTATTTTTATAATCTTTTCATCCCATAACATATGGAAGGAGGACTGCAAATCAGTCTTCTGTTCAGACTGATTGTAAGTGATGAAAATGGTTTAAAATAGGTCCTCCCCTCACCCCCCTTCATCATGTGAATGAATTCTGAGTACAGGTATTGAAGAAAAATTCAAAGTACTCTTGTCTTTCTAATGCTTCCTGACCAGAATATTTATGTGATGTGCTTATTTGCATGGTATCCCATTTTTCATGTCATGTGCCAGTTTAGTGCATTGTCTTGAAAAAAAGGTTTTAGCAAAAGAAGCTCTTTGCTTTCTCAAACATTATTAGCTGTATACTTCAGGTCATTATGTCAATTGGATTTTAAATATTCTGGATTACAATGGAACTCATGTGGAAGTACCTGTGACATTCACGTGAATACCACATGAATTCTTAATCATCTGCAGGTTATAGTGAATGCAAAATGAATTATTAAGATAAATGTAACTATATTCCATCTTTGTGATCAGGGCAGCTGTGTGAGTAGAAAATTAAGTGTGTCCTTGATAAAAACAGTCAGAGAACTTGTAAAATCACAATGCAGCATATGTGCTGAAGGACGAGATAGACTAATACATTCACTAAGCAATTGTGGGGAAAATGGAAGCATGTAGGCATGCAGCTGGCATATTTTCTGTGTGTATGACTGTAGGTAGCACAATGAGATAAGGAATGTCACGCTAAAATTTAAACATGACATCCCTAAAAAAGTTGGATCAAGACAAGAGAGCTTGTGTTATCATTTATTTGTACATCAAAATTACACCATCACTGCAGGGTACAGAGAGAACAGAACAAGGACAAGAACAATTAGTCTTTCCTGGTTTTATAATTATGTAGCTGATTAATTTGTTCCAGACAACATTTGTGAGGGGAAAAAGAAAGGGAGCCTGTTGGTGAGTGGGTCAAGGTTTTAGGTGGGGAAGAGAAAATATAGGCAGTGTTAGTCGGAACTCCATGACACCAAGTGGGTGAAATTCTGACTCTGCTGAAAAGCTTGGAAGGTTCCTGTTAATTTATTTTGTTCTCAGTGTTTGTTTTGTAAACCAAAGCTCACTAGTGTAACTGGGAAGCCTTCTACTGCAGCGTAGATTGGATTTATCTCATGGATGAAATCCCACTCTGCTGATGAATTGTTCTTTTCCAAGCAAGTGGGACAAAAAAGATAAAGACACTTTCATTGAAGAAAACCCATTGAAACCATAAAAATATTATCTTTCTGTTAGTATGTTTTCCCACCTATTTTATAAACTCTCATAACCTTTTCCCATACAGCAAAGAAACTTAGTGTCCAAGGAGACAGTAACCCCTATTTCTTTTTTGTAAGAGAAACGTTTTAACATTTATATGTGTTATTTAAGTTGCTAGTAGTGTTTGGTGATTGTATGTGTTTAGAACAGCTAAGGTTCTTTTGCTTTGAAATGAGCATTTGTGGAGAGTTTTGTGCATTCCAACTCATCAAAGGAATTTCTCATTAACATATGTTGTACCTGAACCTTTGAAGATGCAGTGCTTATTAGATTGGCATTGTGTACACATTTCATTATTCATTCAATCACCTTTATGTTACATTAAAATGTTAGCCATGAAAGTGATGTGCTGTACTTTCGGGTTTTGGAAGGGGATTGTTTCCAAGGAGAAATTTGGGTCTTTTTTTTTTTTTAATTTAGTTTTTAAGAAGAAAAATTTCTTTTTAATGCTTGCCTTATGATCTGGTTCAAAGCTGTAGTTGAAGTACCAGCAACTCAAACGCATATCTGAAATGTCCTTGGATGATCCAATAAGATGGCTTTCTCCCCCCATAAGGTGGTAAAAAATTCAGCTTCCCTTATTACTACAAAAAGAAAATTAATGATATTTATTGAGTACTTAACTGATCAATATTTCAATAACTTTAATATTGCATTTATCAGGATAAAGTTGCAATGTTAATAAGAGCAAGCAACACACTTTCATCTACTGCAGAGACAGAAATGAGTAATTAACATACTGCTGTGTTTTATGACTTTTTCAGATAGAACATATTACAGTTAAAGAATACTCACAGCAACTCTAAATTGTTATAGCTCCATAGAAGAAATAATTTGTAGATTTTATGTCTCAAACCCTGTATTTGACAAGCTCTTCCTAACACAGCCTGGAAAACAAAGATCACATTAATGTTTCTTCTTTTCAAATGGATTAAAAAGAGAGACTTATTGACGTTATAATTGGAAACAGGTCTTCATTAGGTGAAAATTGCTGTTAACTGTAGATGTTTTATGGAATTCAGCATTTTATATCAGCATTGAATCTTGTCCTTAACACAGAAATTTCAATCTCACTGAAAGTTTTAGAAAGCTGAGTTGCTGATGTACTAAAGATTGCTACAAAGATTCATGGAAGCCTTTGCGTAGGGAGTTATTGTATATACTTTATCAGAAGGAAAAATATGTATATTATTGCAGTTTTTATTAATGTTTTTGAAGAAATTTGAAACTGAACACTTCAATTTATAGTTTGTTTTAGATTGATAGGATATTGATTGGTGGAAGAAGTTTTGTGCTTTTAATAAATTGACTTTATCTATTAGTCTGGCCTTACCAAGAGTTGCACTGTTACATTAAAGTGTAATAGTATTTCTGTAAGGTGCTTTGGGCTTGTTTTTAAAGACCACCTCTGTTAGGCATTTAATTCTACTAGCCTGAATTTATATTGATAGTTCCTGTAGAGTGCTGTGGTGTAGAATGTGAATGTCACATGGATAAATGTATAGCATATACACTATATACAAGGATTAGGATTTTCCAGAGTTTATTTTTTTTTTTCTCCATGATTTTAAAAGGACAAGATTTTTCAGAAGATTTATCCAAATGACCCAAATGTATAGTTAGCTTGTACCTTAATATTGTATATCTGAACATAACAAAGGAGCAGCAACCTAGCAGATCAGACCAAGTAGGAATGATCTTGTTAGTGAAGATATGTTGATGACTTTCTTATTACCTATTTTTTTAAATAAAATTCAACTTCTTAATCATTTGCAAATTTATATAAATGACCAGTTTAAAAAAGTATTTATGTAATTGGATACATTCACTACTCAAGCCTAACATTTAGTGTTCTATGCAAATCTCATTGTATGCAGCTCATGAGAGTGTAATTAAGATATTAATTTATATTCAGATAGCCATCTAAATGCCAAAGCATTTTTAGTCAGCAAGTTTCTTTCCACTTTTAAATTGGTAGTGGGAAAAAATGTAAAAGAAAACTTCGTAGTGTCAGAATGAGAAGCATTCAGACTCTCATGAATAACAATCTTTGACTGTTCTTAGCAGATTCACTTTGACTTGCTTCTGTTTGCAAGATGTTTTGTAGAAACAAACGCAGATTTTATTTTATTTTAGTATCTCTGGTTTAGCACGACTGTTCAGTGTAAAATTTGTATGATTAAACAACTTGGTCTTGAATTTAGCTGGACTTTGCAAAGAGAATTAATTTCATTTAGAATATATTGGTTCAGTCTCTCCTCCTAATCCTGTATTGTAAATGCATCTATGCAGCCTTTCATTTTTTCAAGAGTAAAATTAAGGCATGAACATAGGAATAAAATAAACCTGAAATAGATCCCCTGATATCTTTCATCCCTTTGCAATCAAAGCTACAAATTGAAACCCTGAGGGTAGACTTCAGCTGGAAATGTGGAATAAGTAAGATAAAGGACAGAATTCTTATGTAAAAAAACCCTGTAATATGCTTCTGTGTGAAATTCAGTTATTATTGTTACTATAGATTTTTAAAAATATTAATAGGGAATCTATGCTAAAATTCTCTGTATTTTCAAATTAATTTTTTTACAAATTTCCAGCTACTTTCTTTGTTGTTCTGCAAATTTACAAAAACTGCTTCTTTCAGACATTGGTAGATGTATTTTTGTGTTTATATAAGGCATTGCTGTTTGAAGTCTGTCATTTTCTTTTTGCTTTTACCTTGAGTGACTGAGATAACTTTTTTCCAAGTTACCAGCAAACTTTCTCTTTATTTTCTGTTTTTAAACATCCATGAAAGGGCAAATTTTAAGACATATTTCCAGAGACTTAAACAACCAGATAACTATTCTTTGAGTACTTTTTCTTTTCTTCTTGTTTTCCCTTTGACTTTTGGGTTTTTATCACTATTGAAAATATAAGTGTTTTGAGAGGATTCCTGATGAAATCTTTTTTTATTTCACATGCAGGTAATACAGGTGTAAGAAGAGGTATAGGAAGCCATATTTTCTAAGTTTAAATTGTAAAATTAAATACTTCAAGGATTCGAATACGGTATTGCAGGCCAAATGAATTTTTAAATATATATATGTTATTGTAGTTTTCATAACTTGCTTCAAACTCTGCTACTCTTGATGAGTTTTTATTTTCATCCTTCCTCCTTCCATCCTCAAATTTCACATAATATTCAGGGTCAAAATTGAGAAATGCCAGATATAAATTAATGTTAATTTATTGTATGCCCTTAATACATGCTTTAGTTGCATTCCATATCTTACTCCTTAGTAAGCCCCTGTCTCATTCAGCACACAAAATAGATGTACTGTGGGAAAGAATGAAAGAGAGAGTACTTTAAATTAATTGATTAAAATTTATCTAATGCTTTGCACTGAAGAAGTGAAATAATAAAATGGAAAAAGTTGATTTGGCCTAGTAGAAATGTTTAGATTTGAATAAAGGAAGACGTTGCATGCAATTTAAAATAACATTCCTGGAGCTAATGGGAGACAAATATTTGTGAATAATCGGTGACATCAATTAACCATATGCAGCAAAATTCTTTAATATATATGCTACTAAAATGCTAAAGCTGCTTAGCTTACATAATTTTTGTGGTTCTTTGGTGAGTAGCTCTGGACTAAAGAATATTCTGGTGTAGGTAGAATTGTTGCCTCCGCATTCCTGTCATCATACTGTCAGCAGACATATTGGTGGTTTGTGGGTCTGTCTTGTCATATCATCGCTTGAAAATGTAGGAGAAGTTCTGAGTAGCAATATAATTGCCCATTTTTAATCTGAACAGTTGACTAAAATACATAATATTCATTTTTGTTCTAAACACACTCTTCTGTACAACAAGCAAAGTTGGATTCTGCTATTAGAAGGATAAGGAAAAAAGAAAAAATTGGGAAAGAAATAGAGGGTTTGGGTACAGCTTGTCTGTGGAGAGTAATGGAGAGGGAAGAATTCTGGAGAGCTAAGCTCATGTCTTCTGCAACTGTAGAAACAGGCAGATAGAGATAACCACTGTTGCAAACAGAAAATGCCTGCCATTTTCCTCACTCCCTCTCATGGAAATAATTCCTGACACTTCCTGTGGAAGCAACTGCATCCAGACAATGGGACTGCAGCCCTTCCAATATGCTTTTCAGTCTGGTGTTCTAGACTTCCTATTTTACCTGTTCCTTGTCAGTTCTCCATTATTCCTTTTAATGGTGTTTGCTCACAAATTCTCATTTTCCAGACCACAGCAAGATTCAAAGAGGAAACAAGTTGAGGCTGATTGCAAAGAAACACTGAAGTACACAGCATACCCAAAAAGCAAGCCCTTTTCACATCTTTCCTTCTGCACCCCCCCCCCCCAATACTGTTTCTGATTCCTTTGCTTTCTGCTCTGCATTTGTGTCCATTCTTGCATCATAGAGTTTCGTTCATGAATGGATTCACTCTGAGCAATCAATGTTCTAGTACCTGTGTCCTCAGGAAAAGGGCCTTGCAATTCTACTCATATTTTGCCAGTCTAATAGTTTACTGTTTCATGTTGCTACTGTCACAGCTGTCTTCCAATTGCTTGTCATGAAAGAAAATAGGTTCCGAGTCCACTGCTTGCTCTTGTACTTGTTAACATAATGGAATTCCATTCATAAATGCATTAATCTCCATCTTAAAATGTTATTAAGTCAAAGAATAATGAGTTTGTAAAACATGTTGCACAAAGATGAAGCTACATCCATCAAGTTGAGGGAGGTTTTTTTTTAAGTAGGCAAGCTATTTGTACTGAAGTGTTCTGCTTCTCACCTAGAGTACCTAAGTCTCCCATTATGCAGGTGGAGTTTTGAGTCACAGTGTAGAAAATCAAGTGTGCTCCTTTTAACTTTTTATGTCTCTTTATATACATGAGTAATTGACCTTGTGGTATGCTTTCCAGAGTATGCAGTTTTATTTATACAACACGGTAAATTTGCTTCCAAAAAGAAGAAAAAGAATAGGGGAGAAAAACTTTTTCTGACTGGAAGAATTCATATTTTGAAACAAATTTATTTTCCTGGTGTATTTCAGCACCCTGAGTTTGGAAACAGCATTTATATCGTGCCTACATTATGTGGAATATAACTTGCCAAAACACAGTCTCCTTGTGTACTTATCTCTCTGTGTAGCAGTTGTGATCACAGTTTCTTTGATAGCTAATAGACGATAATGAAACTACATGAGCAATCATGTCTTCCTTGTTGCCCTTCCAAAACTGTGTTACTTGAGCGTCACAATTTGGCTAAGAAAGTCCAGGAGAAAACAAGAGATGCATAACTCTTCTTGACTGGAGGAGCTATAAAATAACAGATAAAAGATATTAACCCAGTTGTGATCAGAACAATCTTCTTGACAATGGTGCTTTCCTGCCAGATGTGGATGACTGGTATTTTTCTGTTGTTTGGGTTTTTTTCTCTTCTGTCATATTTACCATCGAGATAGACTTCTTTAAACCTCATAAAATGTGTGAACTGCCTCTTGTATGACAATTCTTATTGAGCTTGCCATGTCAGTCTTTGATTTATGTGAGAAATAGTATAACTATTGTACAAGACTGGTCTGAAGTAGATATAAGAACTATCAAGGAAAAAGTTAAAGCATTTCTTTTTAATTTCAAGCAGGTTAAATAAGGCTTACACTCAGATTGCAATTTCTTCTCCAGCTGGCCTACACTTTAACCTTTATTAAGGCATAGGAACATATATAAGATTGTGTCACTTTCAGTGCAGGACACAACATATTCACTCCTGGGTAGTTGCTTATGGACTGATAATATAGTAGTGTTGATAGAAAAACTGCAAAGAAAAATGTTTACCCTTTCTTCCATCAAGTTCTATCTCTGGGTACCAATAAGATAGACAGCAGTAAGAATGATTGAAATAGAGCAGTGAAATCACTCATACAGAATTATATACTTTTGTAAAATTCTGCCAAATAAGATTTAGTAGAAAGATTTCATTTCAGTTTTACCATGCATCAAAAAATGTGTATTGGGATAATATCTAGGTATAGATATTTATTATCTGATAGATTCTTTTCGTTATTATTTAAGAACAAATAACTTAATACTTGAAATATTTGTGTTACTTGAGTTATATCTCTGTGGATCAGTCTACATAGTTTTTACTTAGTTTTTTGTAATGGCTTATAGTATTATTATGTTGCTACCCGAGCCTTCTAGAACTCTTCTGAAATGAGAGGTGAGGAAAATTTGTCCATTTTAAGTTAATTGGTCAAGCACTCAGAGATATTTACAGGATCTAAAGAATAATGTTTGTAAATTCTATTTAGAACTAATCTCCTGCAAGTGACCATGGAAGTCTTGTTCCAGTCTGTTACTCTATAACAAGTGATCAGCATCTGGGGAGCAAAACTTAAACCAGAAAGTGTTTCTGGGTTACCCTTACTTCTTAAATAATATACTAAGTTGTCTGACTAATACCTCAGAGCTTGTTCTGAAAAGGAGTATCGAGGAACTGCATACTCTTGGGAAGTAGCTTGGGAATGTCTGCCGAATCTACGTAGTCTACTTAATTCCAGTGGAAACACTACACCTCTCAGAAACGTATTACTGGTGAGAGTGTCTGGCTTACTTGATAATACTTCAACCTTTTACAAACAAATCAACTATAGGAGAGTTACGTGAATCTTCTTTGCTTCTCTTCAGTTTAAACAAGAGACACCGGGAGATCAACATTGAACGAGAAACTGTGACCACAAATTTTCACCTTTGTGTTAACCACATAAGAAGATTCTGTCATGGAATGTGAGAGAAAGAATTGGAGAATGAAAGGAAGATTAGGTAAGAGAATTAATTGTCCTAGTTCCTGTGCAAATACTTGCTCACAGAAATTGATAAACACAGTATTTGAGCCAAAACCTTTTTCCCAGGGTTACTTTTTTCATATATGCAAGTTACTCAGAATGAACTTATTACTTAATTTACTTGTATTATTTGGGGTTTTTTGTTTGGTGGGTTATATTTTTTTTTCCTCATCTTTACTACAGATGAATGTTTAATTGTATGTCAGGAAATATTTTTCAAAAGCATTTAGTGGATAATATCTAAGAATAAATAAGTTTGAGGCAATCATTAGTTGCTCCAGACAGTCCCAAATGGAAAAGAAATTTGCATTAGAAAGAAAAGATCCAATCATAAAAGTTACGCGATCCAATTATAAATACTTTGTGAATCTTGAGTTCATGGACTGTTTGCCTTATTTTCTAATGAGCCTAATTAAAAAGATCCCTGAAGCAAAAAAAAAATAAAAAAAATAAAAAAAAATAGGCATGACAACTGTTAAAACACTGTACAATTGCCAAAAAAAAGTGTTAAAAAAGCTGTACTTCAAGTCTCCAATTCTGGAAACAGTCTTGGCTTTTACGATGTACTATTTCAGAAGAAGAGTAGTTGCACAGTTATGCATCCAGTCTTTATTTTTTAAAAGTTTGGACTTACTGTGATTCATGACTCAGTGCTAGATTTCAAATTACGGTAATTTTTTAATGTCTTGATTTAGATTAATCAGATGGGTGACTCTGTAACCTGTGGCTCTTGACTCTTCTAGCCCTTTATGATTATTAGCTCTTCCTCATCAATATATTGGTATATCAGCTCATTTGCAGCACTTCTTGATGGGTTTGAAATATTTTTTAGTCAAATAATTCATTAGTCTTTTGAGTATGATACTTCTGCTTTTGTTAAGCCCAAATCTGTGCAGATATTGTCTTTTAAATTGATACAAGAATATGATTATGTATCTCAAAAGAAAAGAGCATTTTGCCTGTAGACTCTACCCTACTCCACCCTTATCACACTATTCTCTTTTGAAAAATCTGTGGGAATTCCTAGGACTACCAAGAAGGGCATAATTCAACTATATGTCTTGCATTTAAGCTATTCTGCTAGAGGAGTTAATAGTCAAGTACTTGAAAACTAATTAACAAATAGCCTACTACTGTATTTAATGTGTTTTACAGACATTGAGTGCGCCATCTAAGATGTTTAACTGTTTGACAAGTATTTAAGACTGTTTCTTTTTCAGTATCTGCAATGTCAGGTGCTTATCAACACAGCATCTCTGCTATTTAGTCTGTGCTGTGAGTAGTGTTCCATCTCTAGATGTGTCCAATGCAATAGTGAATTTACTTTTTTGGGAGGCAGGGTGGGGCAGGGCATGCAAAAAGCTATGGACTGTGTTTGAGCAGCAAGCAATGATGACATGATGTCACGTTTTAGTATAGACTGCACCAACTGAAACATCTGGTATTCCACATTTGAAGTTAATGGGGTCCAAGTTTCATTGCTACACTTACTGAATTTGGAAGAAATGTTAAAAATTCAGATATGCCACTTCTGTGCAAGTATCCTTCTCCTTTTCTTATACCAATAAGGTATCTTCTGTTTTGTAATGTTTCAAAGAGCCTTTGAATTGGAGCAATGAGATTGAGGATAGAATTTGTTTTATTAACATAATGACTTTTCAGATATTACATGCCTGGATCATCTTGTACTGTGCAATGAGTAGCTTATTTTTTTGTAACATGTCATTTCATTCTTTTGAAAAACAAATCTGATTTTTCTTCTGGTAGTCTACATCACTTCATATGCTCTTCTGAAGTGGCATTAACAAGTCATGTTTCTTTCATGTGCCTCTATCCTCCTTTTGACATTGGCTTCTGAATATATAAATACCTTTAGACATTATGGACTTGTACATTAAGCCAATTTAATATTCTCTTTTACTGAACAGAATGCTGCAAAACATCTGGTTTCATAAATATAGCACCCCAGATACAATTCTGCACTTAATTTGTTCTCTAAAATGTGCAAAAAAAAAAGAAAAAGAAAAACTTAAAAATGTACCTTCATAAGGAAAAGGTATTATGCTGTGTGCTACAAGAGTTAAACTTGAACACTACAAAAATGTATATTAAAAATAAAAGGGAAACTAAGCTTTAAAAGGTTTCCAGCAAAAGTCTTCTACGTGCTCCTGTATATACCAAAGACCCTTTGTTCATTAAAATGATCTGATTTAATCTGGGTGATGCTGAGTTTAGAGCATTTGCTGTTCTTTGAACCTGTCATATTACACTGATGCATCTGCAGAGAATTATGAGCTTTGAGTTCTGCATTTTGGTGGAAGTCACTGTCACTGAGTAGCCTGAACTAGAGGGAAGGAAGAAAACATCCCCTTGTCTATCCGGTTCTCAGAGCCAGCTTTCTGACTGAACAAAATACAAATATTATGAAATTAAATTAACACATGCAGAAAGTGTTTTAATACAGGTTTATGGTTTTGCATCATGACTGAATTACGTGTTCCTTTAAAAATTAGAAAAACGTGCCATTACAAAACATACCTTTTACTTCATAAAATTTACAGCCTTGAAACCATTTTTGTAAAAGATAGTTATGAGCTTTTAAATGTTCAATTTATTTTCATTTTATTACCTGCTGTTCAACTGCAGCTAGAATTTTTATAATAAAAATCAGGTGATATTATTGTTGTTAACTCGGTTAATGTTAATTTACATTATGAAGCAGTGAGACTGCCTTGTCCCAGTTTTCTTACTGGGAGAAGATATAACTATATATAACTATATAACTATATATATGTCTATCTGACTTAGATACTGGATAGTCTGGAGCTTTTCACTCCCCCTTCCAGGGAATGAGAGGGTTTCAGGAGCAAGTTTTCAGAGTCAGAATTCAGATCACTATATGGAATATTACCAAATAAGTTGCTTTAGGTGTATAATCCTAAGAATAACTGCTAAATGTTTCAAGGCTATGAATGTAGTTTCATTTCTAGTGTTAGGTTAGGAATGTTAGGAATTCCTAAATGTTAGGAATAAAAAATAGTTATCAATAGTTTCGAAATTGTCTGAGGCAAGGACAAATACAACTTTGGGCAAAGACAAAAAATATTTTCTCTGAAGATTCTATTGCATTAGAAAAAGAATACTGGAATTTTTTTTGTCTCCAGGAACTTTATCCTTTCACTGTATCTGAAGAAGCTGTGGTGCCTGTAGTCTCACTAATTTAATTTTCTTACCCATTCTTGCCAATCCTATCATGCAGCAGGACACGAATAAAGTTTGTGATAAATTATGTACTCATTAAATGAGCATATTACAAAGCTGATATGTTTCATTCGTTAGTCCAAATAAATTTAGGGTTAAAGGAATGAACTCAAAGACCCAAAGGTACATAACTTTGTTAGAGATATCACAGTCAAAACACCATCAAATTACTGAAAGTAAATACTTCAAGATACTGTCTTTCAGCAGTTAGCCAGACAAGCCAGACAAGTC
Source organism: Antrostomus carolinensis (assembly GCF_000700745.2). Classification (NCBI taxonomy): domain Eukaryota; kingdom Metazoa; phylum Chordata; class Aves; order Caprimulgiformes; family Caprimulgidae; genus Antrostomus; species Antrostomus carolinensis. Next base: position 29,498 of record NW_010303061.1, read on the forward strand.
ACCCATTTTGAGTGATTTAATTGTTTCTCTTTTTTCTTTTTTTAAATTCTTCTCCTTTAAATTACGGTGGAGTCATTTTGATAAACTGATTTGTGTGATTTAAGGGTTTCCAGGATCCGTCTATGAGTAAGCTCTGGTTTGGTAGACTAATCATCCTCAAGCCTGACTTTATAAAACAATACTAAATACTGTACTCATGAGTTAGTTTGATGTGGTATTGTTACCTCTTTTTTATTTACTTTGCAAGTCATCTGGAGTAATACTGTGAGAAGAAAAACATTTCATTTGACTGTGCCAAATACAAATGGATTTTTACTTTGTTTACTAGCTATTAAGAAGCTACAACATTGTTCTACAAAATTATCTATCTAAAGAATCATTAAATTTCTGAAATTATTTTAATTCATCTAAATATATATTTTAAGTCTTACCTGGTTTCTGAAAAAGACTAGAGGCATGTTGGATGTATTTCATGCATTAATTGTGGTCTTGTGCTAATGTACATGCCTAGAGAAATGTCCAAATTGATTGATCTCTTATAAAAATGTTTGTATAAAACTTGTTTCTTCCTGAAAATTCCGCTTGAGCAAGCAAAAAGATAATCCCCTTAGGTAACAATGTGAGTTTCAATAGATTTCACAGGAAAACTATGAGTGCCAGCAGAGATACAATTGTATAGCTATTGTGCTGTAGACTTGGGGATTCTTGAAAACTGTCTCCAAAAAATAGTTAAAATTGCCATTTATTAAGAGACATAGTATGAAGAAGAAACTTTGAATAAGTAACAATCATTATTAGTCAGATAGATAATTTGAGTAGCATCGTTCAATTAAAATGCTTAGTATTCAGAGTTCAGTATGCAGTGTTCAATGTTTAGTATGCAGGACACATTTCTATCTGTCTGCATTTAGGCAAAGTTGAAAAGTTTTTCTTGGGTAAGTATTATTTACAGGTTACAGTAAAAGCACCGTATGTTGGCACATATGCTGATAGTTCTTTATAATACTAGTCTATGGAGCATGTAAAGAAATGAATGTGTACAAATCACTACTATTCTCTAAAGTGCAAATAACCACAAATCTTTAATGTGACATTTCCTGTGCCAAATGTACCAATCTTATGTTCAAACACATGAATCTGAATGTGAGGAAAACATGAGAAACTAATTGGCTTCAGTTCACAGACTTTCAGTAATATCCTGTGGTGTCAATATGACAATATGGGTTGCAAGCTTTAGATAAACTTTAAATAAATAAATCTTAAATACAAGATTTGTTATTTCTGATTAGTGACAGTCTTCTGTTAGATTGAGGAAAAAATTTGTTTTGTATAAAAGGAATTTTCATACCATCAGAGCTTACACAAATAGCTTTATCAAGGTCACAAAATTAGGTTGGGGGAGCTGAAAGTACCTTTTCAGACATCCAGTTATTCTTTGGCTATGTCCAGAGACTCATTGAGATCACTGGAGTACAGATGAAGGGGAAGACAAGAAGTAAATGAGTCCTTACTATTTAGACTGTTGAATTGGCATTTAAAGCTTTTTCTTGAAAGTTTTGTGATATGTTTCTTTAACAGGACATTACTCAATGCCAGCAAGAAACTTTTTACACATGCTGTCTTAGGGAATGCAACTTCCTTCTGTTCTCATAATCATCACAAATTAAATATTTGATTGGATCTGGCATGAGTGACTCCTCTTTACTGAGAGGGAAAACCTAATCTGAATTGTTTATTTGCATATTTTTAATCAAGTGTGAAAAGTGAGACAAGTTTATAAAACATACACCAAGGTAATACATGGTTGCAAAGAGAAATATTCCACTGCATGATATGTCACTTGAGGTGAAATTAAATGTTCTTAATTATTTTATTTAGTTTTGGAAAGCCATTTTTGTATCCTCCAGATTTTCTGGGGTTTTTTTCTCTCTCTAAATCTATGCAAAATACATATGGTATGTTTTATAGGTTAACATAGTGACCTTATTTGTCTTTTGAAGCACTAAGTTAGCATTTTTAATCAGCATCTTCCAGAAATAAGATATATATAATATTCTTCACCTCAAAATATAAATAGTCTGGGATTGCTGGTTGTTATAATCTCTATCAAAATTTTGTAATCTTGTAGCATAACCAGAAAAAATGCATGAAAGTGTAATCCCTTTGTAAATATTTTTCTGTAGAGTTGACAGTGTGTATTCTTGATACGTAGATAATTGCTAAACATGAACAGAGCAATCTAGTAGACAGGACTTCAAAGTTCATTTTTTCCATAAATTATTACATTTCACAGAATCACAGAATGGTAGGGGTTGGAAGGGACTTCTGGAAATCATCTAGGCTAACTCCCCTGCTAAAGCAGGTTCACTTAGAGCTGGTTGTACAGGATCACATCCAAGTGGGTTTGACATGTCTGGTTGTGGTTGACTCCATAATCTCTCTGGGCAGCCTGTTCCAGTGCTGTTACCCACAAAGTAAAGAAGTTTTTCCTTACCTTCAAATGGAACTTCCTGTGTTCCAGTTTGTGCCCATTGCCCCTTGTCCTGTCACTGAGCACCACTGAAAGAGTCCGGTCCCATCCTCTAGACCCTTGCCCTTTAGATACTTGTAAGCTTTGATAAGGTCCCCTCTCAGTCTTCTCCAAGCTAAACACACCGAGGTCTCTCAACCTTTCCTCATAAGAGATATGCTCCATTCCCCTAGTCATCTTCATAACTCTCTGCTGGACTTTCTCCAGTAGCCCCTTGTCTTTCCTGAACTGAGCCCAGGACTTGTTGTATTTGGAAGTGTAATTTTTTTCTGGGAATTTAATATGTGATTTTTCACAATGCTTACATATGTATTTGTGCTTATTCAAATATATTAATCCAGTAATATGATTATACCAGCGGACAAAATAACAGAATAGCATACACAACTCTTCTCCAGAAAAAGGATTATGCTCAAGTATTTAAAAAAAAAAATAAAAATAAAAAAAAAATCTCTGTCATTATTGGCTTTGTAGATTTATGTAGCCTTTCTAGGTTATGTTTCTCTGAGTACTGGGGTAGCATCAGAGATGGTACCTTGCACGGTATGCTGTGAGCAAATGAGATGGTCAGTTGAAATTCCAGTAACTTTTATATAGTGGACAACAGAAATTACTCATGAAGAGCTTGAATTTTCATCCTCAAGAGTAGAATTGGACTTGAGAAAGATTAGCTCACTAGGGTGGAAAGCACCAAGTAGTTCTTGTCACTGGAAAATAACATACTACTATTGTTGTTCTGGAGATCCCTCTCCTTATACACTGTCCTCTGCCCATGTTCTGATCCTTTTTCCCTGCAGAAGAACATACTACTGGGGAGATATAAGAACCAATAACGCATCTTTACCCAGATGAATCTGAGAAACAAGTAGAGGGGAAGTCCTGCTCTTGTGTACACACATGCACATGTGTGTGCACATGCAAGCACACAGATCGCTGATTTCACTTAAAGGTGTATGTCTATTTTGAGACAACATATGATCTGAATTAAAATTAATCTAATGAGTGATTTAACATAACTCCAAAAAAAAGTATGGAAGCATCTAGCTAGAACATAGAGAGCAGGAAAAGTGTAATCCAGCTTTTTTGGTTCCGTGAATACATGAATAAAGAATTTTCACTAAAATGGTCTTAGTTGTAAGGGAAATTCAGAATAGTATTTACTAAATTTCTACTATTTAGTAATTTACTAAATTACTAAAAATTTACATATTACCAGTTAACTCACAGAAAAAAGCATGAGGAAAAATTATTGTAAGATTTAGCCAATCTAGAAAAAGATTATTTGCTGATACCCGTTCTTCATGAATGGACCCTAATTTTATTTTGATGCTGATTGTATGCACTTAATTAAAGAAGTTATTACATATTACCATTTAACTCACAGAAAAACACATGTGAAAAATTCTTGTAAGATTTAACCAATCTATAAAAAGATTATTTGCTGATACCTGTTCTTCATGAATGGACCCTAATTTTATTTTAATGCTGATTGTATGCACTTAATTAAAGAAGTTTAGAAGTTATGTATTAAAAATTGATTATAATCAACTTAGTTTAACTTGGCTGATAAAAACAGAAAAAGAAACTGTTTATGAGAAGCAAGTTCATTTAGAAAACTCATTGAAATATTTCCAGACTTTGGACATTAATCAGTAATTGGCATTGTTCAGGGACTTTTCTAATAAAAATATGACATTTGAAAAAAAAAAAAAAAGACTAAATACATCAATTACTTAACCATAAAAATAAGAAGACATAATGCTATCTTGAATTATGTTTTGCAACAGTTTTAGACTTTAATGATTTTGATTGATACTGTAGGGGCTATAATTGTAAACTTTCTATTGCTGGAGGATAGAGACAGTCAAAACTACTAAAACAAAACACGAGCTTTTATAGCTAGAATGAAGTGGCAGCACGTAATGAGCCTGCTGAGTGTTTAAACAGTATAGAGTTTCATAGTGAAGTTCATCTTATAGGCATTATAAATCAATTTGTGTAATGGAAAAAAAAATACAAGTAGTTGCTATTTGGAATTTATGTGTTTTTATTCTTCTGTTGCTGTCTTTATAAACATAATGGTAAAGTCAAAAGAACACATTATGTCAAGTAAACACACTGAGGGCCTGTAGGGCAGTCATAAAGGTGTTTAAATAGCCTTCTCAAATGTAGGTGATTAGTAGAAATAAGTTGAAAAATATGTTGTACTTATTCTATAAATACACTTAAACCAAACAAACCACCTCGTCAATCAATATGGCCTTTATTTTTCTGATTCTAATGTCATGAATGCCAGTGAATTGGCAAAACTATTGACATACTCTATTTCTGGCTTTATGCTGCCCTTTACTTACTAGCTTTATCATCAGTCTGCAACTTGTGACCCAACTGAATTTTCTTCAGAATTTACAATGTTCAGATGCTTGATATTTCTGCTTCATTCTTGTTTATTTGTGTGAAAGAGAATGATGTACAAACAGGGGCTTTATTTCACCTACTAACTTCACGTTTTCAAGAGAATTCTTAGCTAGTGCTATAAATAATGTTTAAATGTAAAATACATATCTGTAGATTATAATTTATCTTTCTCAATGAGAAATAAGCAATTATATTACAGTAACTGACTGTATAAGCTACCAGAAGGTGAGAGGAGACAAATAATGCACAATTAAGTGAGAAATTTCTAGAGGAACAGAGAAGATGAAATCTTTTAGGGACCAGAAGAGTAAGATCAGGTTTAGTACTTCTCTTAAATGGACAGGAATGTCTCTAAAATAATGTTTGCCTAGTTTTATTACATAGTCAAAATTCTACAAGTTTAAGACTAAATGTAAGCTTAATTCCTTAAATTACTCGTTAGGTATTCAGTATGCCTATATTATGTTTTTAAATAAATCTATTGAATTTACCTTGGTTTAGACTCAAAGTCCAAAGTAGTATCATGTAGGGAATATTTTTCTTTCAAAATGTTTAAGAACTTACAACAATTCATTCTGGTAGGATTTTTCTATATTTATTGTGAATTATATGGTAACATGTGAGTCTAAATATTGCCTTCAATGCTGTGATCTTGACTGTGCTGTAATCCTGACTGATTGTTGTCTTTAGAAGACTAACTAGCACTGATCACATGCTTCAGAATATGTAGTGCAGCTGTTCAGCACTGGAAAACTCTTTCTTATTCTAAAAGCCTACCAAAATCAGAAATAATTGCAAGTTTTATCAAAGTGAAAGAACAGAATCTTGTTACATAGTTAATCACTCTTGTTTAAAAAGTAGAAGTTGAAAAAAATACTCCATAATGTTACAAACTATAAATATGATGGTAGCCACTGATGGCTTATTGTAATGGACACTTTATCATGGATAAAACCATACATTGAACTGTGTATGACTACTTAATTAAAAAAAAATAAAGCACAACAAAAAATACCAGGACGTTTTTATCTTGGAAAGGAAGTCAATAGAGAGAATATACCGAGCAGAGATGAAGCTCACTCACTTAACCCTAACTAGCACTTCATTTTCAATTACTGTCACTCCCTAGAAACTGAAGGGTAAGATGTCAATACTAAGGTGGTTTCTTTGTCTACCAGGCTCTCTGTATGCAGCCTGAAGGAAGGGTTTTTCTGATAACTGCATCAGGTAATTGCATTGTGTTACATCTGAGATATGACTACAGATTTCTTGAGAGAGGTAAGATGCAGATAGCTGCTTCCTTGGTCCGATTTAGAGCAGAGATTTGCCTTTTAATTTCCCTTTCCCCAGGGGAGTGTCTCTAGAACATCTATCTGACTGTGCTATGATTGCTTTCTTTCTGGTTTGCTCATCCAGAAGGTCTTTTCTCAGTGTTTTATTTTTTGTGATCTGTATTGGTTTAAAGAAGTTTCCATTTCAGTGAATTAATGTTTTCTGTAGTTAAAAAAAAATATTTTGTAAATAAAAAATACCAAGCTGATTGCTTTCCACACAATGTTTTCAGAGCTGTTCTTGGGGCTTTCTTTGGTGGTTTTTGTTTGGTTTTTTTAAACATCTCTGAAATTTTTTTAACTGGCAGCTATGATTTATATTTGCTTTGTAAGTCTTTTTTTTTTTTTTAACTACTATTTACCTAATCTGAACAGCTTAATAAAACAGGGCATTTCTGAAGCTATTGGCATTGTTTAGATAAGGAAAGCTCTAAGAGAACAATGCAGTCATAACAAAGTTATTTCAGAACTCTGCTGAAGGCAAAGAAATTGAGGGTAATAAAATCCATGAGAAGGAGATGTATATGCCTGAGGTTTATGTATTTCCATGTGAAATGTTTTGAACTTCAGGTTTTTTGATACGTTGTAGCCTGAAGCTGCAACATATGTATGACAGTCGTAGGTTCATCAGATGCTATGGAGAATATGTTAATGCACTTAGGTACAAAATGCTCAAAGTTAGAACCCTAACAGTGAGCCACATTTTTCTAGATTTGGGTATTCAATGTGGAAAACTTTGGTCTTAGCATAATATGTAGTTATATATTATTATACATTTTTATGGTATTCAGCTCTTACACTATCCTCAGAAGATTATGTCCAAACAGGACAGTGAAGGAAAAACTATAGTTTGTAAAACAGCGATATTTCTGTGTATTGTAAGCCCTGCTGAATAGCTGGTCATAGATTTGGGCGGGTTATGCTCATTCTCTCTCTCTCTCTCTCTCTCTCTCTCTCTCTCTCTCGTTCTCTCCCTCCTCCCCTCCTCCTTGTCTCATCTAGCAACAAAAATTATATTAAATCACTGCTGGACTTATCTTTCACTGCCCTGTATATAATATTCTGTTAATGCTTTTTGAAAATAGCAAATGAAATGTACATTCTTGTATTTCTGTGAAAGAATATCTGGTTTTGGGTTTTTTTTAAATGCAATGGACTTTTTATTTGACTCTCTCCTAGGCAGGTCCTGTATTGTATAACATCTGCAGATGTTATACATCTAACTCTACTTTTGTCAAACAGGCAATCAAGAGGTACAGAAAGATCCACTGAATTCTTTTCAGAGTTTGTCAGGAGGGTTAGAATGGAGCTTTAAATTGTTTATGAAGTGATCACTTCAGTAGATGGTGTACACATGAATGCAGTGCAGGTAATTCACAGCCATCTGGAACAGAGTATTCCTTTTTGAGACCAACCCTGTTGCTCTGGAAGAGTTGAGGGAGATAAAGAGGTACACAGACAAAATATTAGTGAATGTTCTGGAGTTTCCTGCCCTCTGGGCTTTCAGCCTTTCTCTCTCCTTCTCACCGACACACTCTTCTCATGGTACTGAATAACAGCAGTGTAACATCTTGAAGAAATAATTGTCTGGCATCAGGGATTCCAACTGATAGAAGGGGAGTGTAGTACTGAGACATACATAAACAACTAGATTTGTGATGTCGATGAGAAGTTTGCTTGCTAAGCAAACTAAAAGATCTGAAAGATCTCAGCAGCAAGGGAAAATCTTAAATAAGTGTGCATCGGTAACAGCTATATGTTCAAACAGCACATTAGTCTTGAAAGCAAAATTTAGCTTGCTATCTGGAAGGTAAAGACAGTGTAGCAGTCTTTGGAATATTCTGTGATCCTGTCTCTTATGCAAAATTAGATGATTTTTAAAGCAAGTTCTGGATGAAGGCACTTGGAACAAAATAGCATGTGATGCAGGAGAGTCTACACTTTCAGGATCAAGTTATAAATCCTCTGTATCCTATGAAAAAATAGAGGATACAAGTAATAAATAAGCAAACAAAGGAGTAGGAAATAGCAAAGAACATTTTTACAAAGTTTCAATTCTGAAAGGTATATGTAAATAGGCTTCAGTGTATGTGTACTTATGCATAAATGCTACATTCCTACAGACCATTCTCCTTGAATGACTGAACTAAATTTAAATTTAATTGCATTTAAACGAGGATAGTGATAAAATAGTCATCTTGATAGAAATGTTTCATGTAATAATTCCAAAGTAGATGTTTCATTGTAACTTTATGGTGAATTTTACAGTTCATGACTGGCATGATATATTAAAACACAAAGTCAGATAGAATATTTAAGGCAACTGTTTCATCAGTACTATAGAATCTCTACGAATTTAAATGTGGTATCCAAATACAGAGAGAATTACATCAGGGCTGTACTTTCTATCATGCAGTGATGATAAGTGACAAAGAACATGCAATACAAAAGACTGAGAAGGTTGCAAAGTATAGTAATAACAAGAGGCTTCAGGTAACTTCATAAATCTTGGATAAATGTCATATCAGGACAGAATACTTGCTTCTGTCACATCTAAAATTTGAGTCAGTGCTTTTTTGAGCAATCAGTCAGAAAATCTTCAAGAGGAGATGTAGCACTCAATTTAGATCTGATTCAAGATGTCCTAGAGATCATAATGGACTTAAATTTAACATCTTTTATATAAAAGAAGCAACCAGGTAATTTCATTCCTAGAGCATTTTTAAGACAAGAAACTACTTAAAGGAAAATGAAAAGAAACAGATAAAAGGTTAACCTGGCTAACCAGGCCGATGGCAGAGATTGTTTGAAGTCAATGTATTTGGTATTATATTGGAGTTAATGTATACCACAATTTAGCAAAAAATGCTAGAGGAGTGACAGGCTAGCAAAATTCATCCAGCAGATCAAGCAGAAGAAAGGTCTTTTAAGGTAAAGTTTAGAGACTGAATTCTGGCAAGTTCAAAATAAAACCTTAATAGACAAACTGGAAAGTTATTATGAACTTAGGTTAAAGTCATAAAAGTATATAACAAGTTTTTCAAACATCAGGAGCTCTGCTCGAGATTTGCATTGCACACTCACTCACATACGAGTTATATAATATGTTATGTTATATATTGTGTTAAATATGTTATAGAATCATAGAATGGTTTGGGTTGGAAGGGACTTTATATATCATGTTATAAAGTATGTTAAAAGTTATAATGTATGTTGTATGTTATATATTATATATTTTGTGTTATATATTCAGTATTTAATATATGGATATTATAGTATCATATAGACATGTATAGCATATATATAATATCTAGCATGTATAATGCATATAATCTTGAATACATAATAATGTGTATTATATGTTTATATTATAATATATGTTATAATGCTAATGAAAACAAACTATAAACCTGTGGCAAAGGCACATAGTATTACTATTCTTAGACTTGATTAAACTATGGTGACCCATCAAGGGATTTTCTTCAACTTCAAATATTATCTTTTTGATATCTATGTTAGTATTTTTTTACTTTAGTGAGTACAGAATCAGATTCTTTATAAGTTAATGGACAGACCCCATTTCTAGGGATAATCTAGATTTTTTCATCCTATCTCTGCTATAGCATTTTACAGACTAAGCTCAAGAAGATTGCATTCAATATTAGTAAGTCATCCCATTTTCTTTATAGTCAAAAGGACATATCATGTGCATCAATTAATAAATCAGTGAAAGGCTCTATGTCTAATTTTTCAAGTTATTTTTATTCTCTTATTTCCAAGGAATTAATTACATTTATTATTTCAAATTTTTGTCACTACGTCTTTTGTGTTTCGCACAATATGGTTGTCAGCATCCTCAAAAACAAACAAAAAATTTCACTCGGATTGTGGGTAGAAGTACTCATCAGTTTGTATGTGATAATTTATTAGAAAAATATATGATTATAATAAAGAAGGATAATATTTTAAAAGGTGGATACATTAAATCTGAACAAGTGCTCTGAGGAAATTAATTAATTATATTTGATCCCCCAGGTATTTTAAAGCACAGGGCCTGATGTCTTATTTTGATATTAACAGGAAATTATTATATTTTAGTGAAATACTTTCTTCTTATGCTAAAATCCTCCTTATTTTAAAATACTCCTTTTGCAGTTACCTGTTCTGCAGTCTTCAGCCAGAACAGATAGAATGTTGCATGCAGAAACTGCTGCGTGTATTAGTGTACAGACACTTCAGGTGGACATCCTGTTGTGACCATTTCTCAAAAAACGTAGGATAATTTCCCACATAATACTGTCTACTTGGCTGTTCTGTATTTGTCTTCTCAAGCTTTATTTTCTGGTAATTTTTTAAATATAATTCTTTGCAAGTCCTGACAAAGGCATAGTCAGCCTGTCTTTTTAACATTTAGTTCTCACACTGTATTTCTGAAAAAATAGCATTGCAATTATTAAGTTACAGGTCTCATTTTGACATCTTCTGAAGCAGTTCCTGAACTCCTAAAGGAGACTAGCAACATTGTATCTATAGTACGTCATGGAACTCTTCATGCAGTATATTACATAGGAAGTGATATCACTCCTAGTACAGATATAGAATAACGCTGAATTCCTGCCTGTCCTGACATTTTGCAAGGCTCTCCTCATCTTATCCTGTCAATGAGATCTGGTTGAAATGTTATGTGTGCTCTGTATTTCAGCACACATGGAAACCAAAGGAAAGCTACCATCGCTTCCTCTTGATCAGAATTTTATCTAGCAAACATCATATTTTCCCAGTGGATTGTGTCATGAACATCTGTGTAGAAAATATTTTCTTGAATATGAATGGTAGAGAATGCTAAGCTTGCCATAGAATATAAATTACTTCTCCCTTGGTTATTGTAGTGCAAGTTTTAATACTATACTCATTCTTCTCTGATACCAATTCTAGTACCAGTTCTTTCAGAAGACACACAGGTACGGCAGAATCAAATTAAGACAAAAAGTAAATGTCCTGATTAGACCTCTCCCACTTGCTTATGTTTGTGAAGTTTTACTCTAAATATAAATGTGTAATAAATGCATTATCATGAGATGTGTATTTAAAACAGTTTCTGCTAGTATTAGGAAACTAGTTATGCAGATCAATGTAAAAAATCCATTTCAAAAATTAAAATAGTTAAATGGAAATATATTTAGAAGCATTAATTTTTACAAAGAGAATGACAGTTTGAACTCTACAGAGCTCTTATATTCAAATAAAAGAATTCTGAATTTTCCTTCCATTCACTGTATGTTATATAAACATACTGCCAATGGTGTACAAATAAAACTCAGAGGAACAGATATATACAATAGTAAGGAGATAATATTTATAGTAATGGGAGAGACTGCTTGGAACTTCTTAAGAACCTACTGTAGTCTTCAGTTACTCTTATTTACAAAAAAGTTTATCGTTGAATGGTTTTTTCCTCTTCAACCAAAAAAAAGGCTTTTTTGTTGTATTGTTAAGATTTTGATACTTTTTCATTCGATAGCGACAAATACAAGTACATAGTATGAAAAGAGATGAGCAAAATGAGACATGAAAATTGACAAAACCAAGAATTTTTATCTTGGGGAATGATTCATAAGGTATCATTAAGAAGATAAATACATGTACTCTGAGTAAGTGATATCTGAGATGGAGCAACAAGCTAAGTGCAAGGGTGAACACTTGCATGAAGATGGAATATATTCACAAGAAATGTAATGGTATAATGGAGTGGCAACAGGCAGTCAGATTTTAGGCTGGCTATCTTTACATTTCTTAGCACATCTGTTTGATAGAATAAAAAATGATAGCTTGATTTAGCAATCCCGGGGAGTTCAAGTTGGCAAAGTAATGACCTGCCTTTGGTAGCTGAATATGGAATGAATTATCTAAGTAATTCCAGAAATTTGAATTTTTTCAGTTTTTACTGCTATATTTCTTCCCAAATATTAAAAAAACCCCCACCTGTTGTATGTTGTCCCCCATAAACAAAGTAGCTTTCAAGATAATTGGTACATTAAAAATAAACTTGAAAAATTTGAAAACATTAGTATTTCATTTTAAAACAGCAGTTTTAATTTTTAGAAAGTGTTCTATAAAATTATTAATTCATATTCCTTCAGAGTGAAGATGTACGGCTGCAGGATGCAGTGAGAGTAAATCAACTTTGTTTTTCAAAAGGTAGAATACTGGTAGATTTTTATACCCAGCTTCCTCCACAAGTTTGATAAGCCAAAAAAGGACTAATATGCACACTGAGAATTGTGAGAAAGCTAGAAATTGACTTTTAAGTCAGGAAGTAATTTGAACAGAAATGTACTTGGTATTTCTGTATATGCATATATTTTTTTCTAATTAAAATGAAACAGGTACAAAAAATTTTCTTTGGATTATTCACCATTATTAAGTTTTTCAGTGAGATTGAGAACTATTATCTGGACAATTTCATGCTTCAAATGTTTATTTCTGTAGTCAGCTTTCTGTAATTTAATTATGTTTAGCCATATCCTTATAAAGCTGTTGTAAATTTTAAGTCACCGTTTGCACATGCTGAGAGATACCTGAACAGAAATTAGCATAGGTACGTAAAGTGTTATCATCACTCTACAGTAAGCTGTACATTCCAGCTGCATGGTGTTTAGTGAATGGTTGCCGTGTCTTTTTTCCAAGAAATGTAATGGGAATCCATAAATATTCTCTGCTCCGTAGTTAAATCTCTCTCTCCTACCTTCCTATCTTTTCCCCTGTCCCCCAACCCCCGGCAGCTTTTGAAGGTTTGTTTCTGGACATCAGCATTCTATTTATAAACATACAGAGTTATCAAGTTTCACAACAAAGGTCATATTTAAAGAATATTTTCTCCTTCTATCTGTAATTCTTCTTTTTACAGCTCTACTCTAATAACCATTGAAGTCAATTATACAATTGTTATTGATTCCATGAGGTTTTAGAAAAAATCTTGAGGCTCTGATGAATAAACATTCTTGCTTATGATAACATTTAAACATGCATTTTTAATTAGTACAGTCAATAAAACTTGTATTGTTTTTAAGCACTAAAGAAGGAAGAACTTAATCACATGAGTAAGAGTGTTTTGAACAAGAACTTGATAATGACTCTAAAGAGTTTTTTGAACAGGAACCTAGTAATGTGGTTTTCAACCCCTGTCTACAACTTCAGTGTGTGTTTTACTGATTATGTAGAAGCTCATTTTTCTTTGGCCTGTTGCTATGGCATTTTCTTTAGAGATCCTATACTGTAACAAATGAGTGCATAGCACTTAAAAGAGACACCTCTGGTTATTCAGGAAGAAGACAGATGCACGCCTTGTCTGAGGTGTTTTTATGATGGAGGATAAAAAATTCTGAGACAGAATTTACTTTTTAACATCCTGACATTATAGTTTTCTTAGTATTCTTCTAAGTGCTAGAGTTAGCCCATATTAAAGTAATTTCAGCGCCACACTAACAAAGGTCAGTTTGCTGGTTTTTTTCCTTTTGTTGTTGTAGACTGTAAGTAGTCCTTTGCTGTCAGTTATAGTTTAACTGTTCCGATACCCTTTGTAATTTATCTAAGAACTGTTAGAAGTTTAAATTATTATTATTATTATTATTGTAATTATTTTGTAAAACAATCAGGTTTATTTCCACATTTGTAATTAGATCAAAGACACTTCATTTAGAATATTTACACTATGAAGCATCATGTACTGTTGAAGAAGTGTGGGGAATAGTTGCTTGTAATTTATTCTATGTTTTATTTCCAACATAAAATACAAAACCGACTGAACCATAAGCCTTGGGTGAATAGATTTCTCTACTTGTGGTATTTGCTGCTTGGATAAATTAGTTGTACATAATAACCAGCTGTCGACCTCCAGAAGTAATACAGTCAAGCTGCATAAATTCTGCAGACTCAGACACTATGACTTTCCCTGATGTAGAGCTTGGTGGGCTGCTGTAAATAATTTCATACTGTGTAACCTAATTTCATGCCAGCTTTGTTTTTATTTTTATTTTTCTAGTAATTTAATGAAAAGCATGTTTTAGTAACAAAGTGTGATTGCAGTGAAACTGCCAGAGCTCTACTTTTTAAGAACATGGAGGCAGAAGAAACCACAGAACGTGTAGTTTCAACTACAGTGCTAGCAGCAAATGACAGAAAATTAATGAGTGAAGAGTCCTCACTTCTAATAACACGCTCAGCTGTAACACAAGTAATACAGCACCAGTAACACCATCTGGGGTTTTCTTCTCCCTTCTTTGATTTTGTGGCTCAGGGTAATGATGGAGTAAGGTCTTTAAGAGCCTGACTTGCTCACAAAGCTGATGTGAAGCTGAAGTGAACCTGATGAATAAATTGGATAGTATACCTGACTAGCAAAACAGCTTTTATTCTTTAATGGGAAAGTTTCAAAAGCCTGTTAGATGTTTGAAGGTTGTTGATTGGAGAAAGGAAAGAGAGAAGATGAGAGAAACATGGCAGAAAACTTTGAACTCCTTGGGACTTTGCAAGAAAGCAAAATGAGAAAAAAAGAAACATACTTTATCAGATCTTTGGACTACTACAATTTTTTCTCTTTAATAAAATTTTAACAAAAATTAATCATTTTATGAAAGAGAAAACAATTTTAGATCTTCCCAATCTAGGCATTCCCAATTTGTTATCTCATCTACCAAACAGGAAAAAAAGTTGCAAACTGATACATTAAATGGTTTTGAATGTCCTCTAATGCTTTACCAGTGAAAATGAGATCATCAGCTGAAATGCAGTAAATAAAATGAAAGATAAATTTCAACAGCTATGTATACATAAATAGTGCAACAGCAACTTGAAAACAGGCAAAAGATAAAATAAATACATACCTAAATAAATATTTTTAAAATGTCATTTAAAAGCATCTGCAGACTATGTAATCATCACCATTGGCTCTGCAAACTCCACAGAAATTTGCACGGTTTCTCTTGACACCTTGAACCTCCTACTCTGTCTGTGTATGTACAATATAACCAAAACGCAGACTGGACAAAATAGCAGATATTTCTATCCTCTTTGTGTATGATCCTCAGTATTAAGAAGTACTAAGTAAACTCTATTTCTTGCATAAGCAGACAGTATGTATCTGAAATGCAAAATACCTGCTTGTCATATGAAATTGTTACACTGATGAATAAATGATGGTACTTGTAAATCTCCACCTATATAAACAGACAGCCACTTCACACACCCATGTATTTATGTTACAGAACTGGAATAGATCATATTGACAAATAATAATGCTGAGGAAGTAAAGTGTATTTGACACAAGTCACAAAAGATGTCCTGTAGTAAATCTTCTCTCTAAAGCACAGAAGGTATTATCTCCCCACAACAAGGATCATGCTTAGGGAAATATGACCTCAATTTGACAACTGAATTTTTCTGTAGAGTAACAGTGGGCTGCATATGTCAGAAAAGATTGGTAGAGTGACAGTATTTACTAGGCAATATCTTATAATTATTATATGCACTACAATATTGCTAGATTCCTTTAGTTAATGGCTGCTTTTCCTGTTTGGGCCCATTTTTACATTTTACCTATTTTTTGATTATTTTTTTTTAAATTAGGTTTGTTAATACCTGGTATGTCAATGTTTTGCTTTTGCATTTGTCTCTCAACCTTTGTTTTGCTAGAGTAAATTTGTTGTAAACTATTTCTTGAGATCTTACTAGAAGTTCCACTGTGTGCTTTTGAGGATCTCCATAGAGTAAATTTGTTCTCTTTTACTTTCCTTTTGTAAGGTAAACTATTTCTTGAGATCTTACCAGAAGTTCCACTGTGTGCTTTTGAGGATCTCCCTCTCTTTTCTTTTCTTTGACCATGGTATGCTATGGATAGACGTGAACATTAATAAGACTGTCAGAATTTCATTTGAAATGAAATTGGAGAGCCCTTAGTTTAGGTTATCTAGGTAACTTGTTGAGTGGATGTCTATATTCACTTGTAGTTTTTATCAATTCTGGTGGGACTGACTGCTTAATTGCTTTTGAAAAAACTCATAGCCCATAGTGCTGTGGTTTCTTTGTTAGAGCTAGCTAGATTGTGTTGATCTGCATATATTTGTATGAATTGCTCTATTTTGCACCGTGTATATGAGTAAAATTTCCTTTAGAGATCCTCATTAACTTTTGGAAAGACACAAATTTTTACATCTTAATTCTCTTATGGTTGTTGATAACTTTTACAATTTTAACATTTGGAATTTAAATTATTCCGTCATAATTCTGTGTAAGCTAGAGGGGCTTCAAAAGCATTTGATAAACCAGTCACATCCTGAGTCTCCTGAGAGAAGTTTACTGACATAGCTTTAATTACCAATTTGAAGTGGAAGGTATTGTAAATTTTTGCAGACAGTATTTGTCCTTTTCTTTCAGACATTTTTTACGAGTCAGTGGAAAATTAAATAGCAGTTTGAATGCACACATAACTATACATACTAGAAGAATAAATTATATGTAATTATATGACAATAGGATAATACATAAACAATGAATCTGAAGGTGCTCTGTATTAGACATTCCCTATGTTTCTTCCTTCTAGGGAATCTGTCTCAGTTACTTACTTTTAAACACATATTTTATAAAAAACTAGATTCACAACACATTTTCTTTTCTAGGTGCCAAATATAAAACATAAAACTTCTGCAGAGTTCTGGGAGAAAGCTATGCCACTTCTTGGTGTTTCGCACTCTTCTCTATTTTTAGCTATCCTTGTGTGAACTTATTTCTATTGATTAGCCTAATATGTCACTGTTTCAATCTAAGGCATTATGTCTCCTTGTAATAAGGGACTATTGATTCTTTTTCCCAGTCTAATGAAACAACACAGATGAAAAAATATTATCCCTGTTTCACAGTACTTAAAATTGTGTTACAGATGGATTTCAGTAAGCAGTTGACCAAAAGCGCTAGGCAAGTAATGAAAACGTACATTAAGAAGAAAAAAACAATTTGTTTTCCAAAAAGACAAGATACACAGAAACTATTTGTAAGTTGTTTAACTATATGTATTATCAAAGTCAAAAATCCCTTTTAGCACATTATTTTGTGTCTTAACGGACTCTGGTCAGCAGATAGTGTTGTGTCTTACATGTCAGTGAAATGAAACTAGTAGCATGTAATAGGAGTGCATAAAAAGCTATTTTCGATTTGAAAACTCAACAATATTCCTTGTATTTCTAAAGTCAGCCAAGAATTGAAAATGAGAATTTACTTTCTTCTTTGCATTTTTCCTTTAATATAAGCTGAGAAAATTTCCCTTCATTTCAGTCTTATATTGGGCAAGGTTGGGAAGTTCTATCAACTTAATCTACCTTTGTACTTTATGAATACAGTACTGTTTTATTAATGTAGCCTAGCATTGTGTTCATTGCAAACTATAAGGTAACAGTTCAACAGATGATCAGATCTTGTATATATAAAACAGGAAACATTTTAATTTCTTAGACAATATAACATGTCAGATTTTCATTTGAAATCCTTAATTTTTTTGTTGATCAAAAAATCAGTTACTGTTATTACCATCATGATCACTATTATATTTTTTACTACATTGCCTAGCATTCACACTTTTTTTTTTTTCCTTGTGGGAAGTATGAAACAAAGTTAACATTATAGGTCAGTTGCCAGAGTTTAATGAAAAGTCAAAATCCTTAATTTTTTTAATAAATTCCAAAGAAATATTCTATTAATTTCATACAGCCTAGATATAACCATAATGTGAGTGGGGAAGAATTAAATTTTAATCCAGCTGTATAACTAATTGCAGGCAGTGGTGATTGTGATTTTCCCCTGGCAAATCCATACCTAATACACTAACGGTTATCAAATCCTTACAGAGCTTGGAATATCAGTAATTAAAATTATGATATTCCCTATCTTGAGGTATTTTTTTCAGGCTTCTAATATATATTTAGTAAAGTCTTTCTTCTCGGCTGATTCTGTTAGATTCTTCCATGAGTTTCAACATTTCAGCATCTAAGTACATCCTCCAAGGACTGTCTGTAGGACTTTAGTCACTTTGGAAAAACAATCACACCACTTATGCTCATCAGGTCTAGCGTAGCAATTTACATTGACATTCAAAACAAAATGTTATCTAAAACTGCTTTCTCCTGTGGTAGAAGCAAAATCGTGAGACTTCCAGTTGGATTTATCAGTTTTATAAAATGTAAAAAACTTGTAAAAAAATTCTTTATTTATCTTTAAGCATCTGAATGTATGCATAACTCCTACAATCAGTGTGTATCTTTGTATGTGTACAATAAATAATCCGTGAATAAATGACAGCACATCTACCTTCCATACTTGAAAGTACTGGTAAACAATACAGCAGTTACACCGATGAAACTCACATTTAACTCTCCAGGACTGGTCCAGTTTTTTCTAGGCTACCTCTGTCTGGAAAATTTAGTCTAGTCTTTAATTCCAAAAGCTGCCTTTATGTATCTTGTTTCTGCACAGAATTTATCGTATACTTAAGATTTGAGTTTATTACTTAATCTGTGTTCTTTTAGGAATAATGAATCATCATTAAAACACAAGATTTTCTGCAGCTGTAAAGAAGTTTTGAGCAGAAACATCTGCTGATCCTTTTTACATTGATACATGAATAGCTGTTGGAAGCCAAATTAATATTCTGCAAACTCTCAGGCATAATTAAAAAAAAATAAAATTCAGGTATGTCTGTGAAAACACAATCAAAACTGCTTTTCTGAGTATGGTCACTCAGCCCTGATGAGTGAAATTCTGTGAGAGAGAGAACTATAAAAAGCTGTATTATAATTCATTAAACTAAGACTGAAGTAGGAATAAAATTACAATTAGGTGTTGTGTATGTCTAGACATAAATTTCACTTCATCAATGTACGAGGTGCATGAGTGACCCCTTTTGACGTTGAGCAAATATTTAAATATTTTACTAAACTTGACTTTGTTGCTAAGTGTTGTGTGTAGTAAGTGCAGAGCAGATATAAAAGAGTATTGATATTTAGATATACTTCAAACTGAGAATTAGGCCTTAGGAACAAACTTCTTGCTTCTCTTGTTATACATTTATTAGGTTTGCACTATTAGTTTAGTGTAGATTTCTGGGTGTTGTGATTTTTCACACAACGATATCAGAATGTGTTGTCTGTTAAAGACCTTAAATATATCGGCCCTAATCTGCACACAACCAGAACTGTCATTGTGCTCCAGCTGTTTTATTTCTCTTGCAATGCACAGCAGATAAAAAATCTGCTTAATTGGCTAGTTAGCCAGAGTTATAGTTGTTTTACAATGCCAGAATGGTGGTAAGTGTTCTGCAGTACAATAATAGGTATTGAGAAGTTTTCTTTCTTGTTTTTGAATTTGTTTTAAAATTGTCTCCTGTATTTGCTTTACATGATTGCAAATCCAGACGGGCCCCTTGCAATGACTGTAGACAATTGATATTTCTATATTAATTTTATCCATTATCTTTCTTTTATGTATATTTCAGAGACATTTCACCTTGCAATGCAAATGATATTTGATCATTTAAGTTACTTTGGTTTCTACTCTGAAAGTCATGTGGGTAGGTTTTTGAGAGCAATTTTAAGCCATTATTTGTAGCCCTGTTAAGCAGCAGGAAAGAGGAGAAAGAAGGTGAGCAATTGGTCTCTGTCCAGTACAAACTCTTGAAATTGACTTGGCTTCAGGCTGAGCGTTAAAAGCAAGCTAGTGCATAATAGACAATAGATCTATACCACATTGTGTTTATATACACCAGGGGATTTTTTCCTTCCCTGTTTTGCACTTAGCTTTAAACCCTAGGGTCTGATTTAATTCTTCTTGAGCATATCCCAGTGTAAACTGGTAATGGCTCCATTGAATCCACATTGTTATCAGAGTCATGCTGTTAGTGATTATGACTTTTCAATTAGGATAACTAATTTTCAATTAGGATAACAAAGGGGTACCTTTGCCCCTTTTTTACCTTTGCAAAGAGGACATGAAATCCTCTTGGATTTGCACTGATCAGTGAAGAGTTCTCCTCTGTTAGCGGAATGTATTTATTACAATAGTTGCAATGAAACAGGCTGTTTGACTCTCCTCTTTTAGTAGAAAGTTACCATTTATTTTTGTATGAAACATTTATCAACTTAAGACTGCTGGTCTTGCTCCAATGAACTGCTAAAGGTTTTTTAATACATATTTTTAAAACCAAATGAGGCTATGTTAGCTCTGGTAGTTGGATCCTTGTGGTGTTTTATTGTTTTATTATAGGATCTGGTCAAGCATCCTGTCTGACATGTCTCCAGATACCATTTATGCGTTGCAATTATTTCAAGCTTCTAGAGTTCAGACTGAGTACACAGGCTGCCATTGAATGCAGGAAAAATGTCTAGGCTTCATTCAAAGATATAGATCATCTGTACAGTATTCCCTCCTGAGAGCTGGAATTTAGTCCAAGTGCTTGTTTTGTACTCTGTCAGACTTCTACTGACAGATAAATGTTCAATGAAACCTTTCACAGAGTCTTGCTGAAGCTGAGAATTCTAGTGTACTAGGTGGCCTGCAGCAGCATGAGCAAACAAACAGAACAAGATATGTCTAACCAACAGTCCCATAGCACTTCAGCACAGCTTAGTTACATCTAAACGAGATATTTTGAGTATTAGAGTCTATATAGTCACTTCAATACAGAGTTTTCACCCTACTAATATATCTGGTTTGTCATCTTGAGGATCCTGAGAGAATCCTAAATACCTCTGCTGCTTGAGTTATAGTTGTTTATAACAGGACGTGGTTGGACACACTCTAAAAACAGTCCCACTCCACTTTAAGCCTTTCTTCATTCTGGACCACGTTCTCCTTCCTCCACTTCCCTCACTTTGTCTGGGCCTCATCTCCTTGGTAAGCCAAATGAGATCATTCAGATGGCAGAAAGCTAACTCAGAAAACTAAGTATATATGCTAAGAGAGGGAGAGAGAAAGAGAATTTGAGAGAAAAGGATTACTCCTTTTAAAGGGCAGTGATTATTAGATCAGTTCAGCTATTTAATCCTTATTAATGGTCATGACCTTAGCTTCAGTGTAAAAACAGTTGTAGGTTGTTTTTTTGTTGTTTTTTTTAATTAAAAAAAATGGCTGTGTAGAACATTAAAATCTTACTATTGATTTTAAGGATTAGAACAGAAGTTACATATGAATGAACTTTCTGAACAGAGAATTCTTAAACTCACACAGTGCTCTTTCCCCCTTCTTGAGATTATACATTAATTTTCCAGAGTTCATGGTGATAAGCTTTTCCCATTAAACTTTTGATATATGTAGGTACCCATTAGGTCGAGCTGTTGAAGAAGTCTATAACGAGTTTCCTCTCTGATGAGCCTCCATCAACTGTCACAGACATTTTTGAGGTGACTTCATTGCCACTGACCTGACAACCAGTCCTCAATCTAAGTTCTTATGTTTTAGAATAATTAGATGTTCAGTGGAACTCCACTGAAATCAGTGACCAGGGATTACTAACTTTATGACAGAAGCTCTTAGGGATTGGAGTCCAAGACTGGAGAATAAAGAAAGCAATGATCAGCTTTCTGCCAAAGTTTCCGCTGAAGTTTTCCATCTTGCACGTATACACAGAGTTCCTAGATTTGAATGGAATCCATAAGGTTTGTGAATGTAAATTCCACAAATCGTCTCACAGAAATATTGCATTATTGTGTCAATTTCCACAATCATCCCAAGTTTCTCTAAACACATTGCATTTCATGCTTATTTACATTAAAAATGTTTGACTTTTTTAAAGGAAGCATGGAATCCTTTTACATGATTAGCTAAAATCCATCCTTAAGAGAAACCTTATTGCCATTACTTTGTAAATCCTGGAATTACTATTATATTTGTTGTGAAGGGCTCTCCTTATTTTAAGAACCTGGTATTAGGACAATGTGTTTTCCATTACAATGACAAGTACATATAAAACATAAATCCCGCTTGAGAGTCTAAGCTGTTTGAAGGGTTTTAGTGTCAGCCACTCATTTCTAGGAGGCTGGATTAAGAATTGGAAAAGATTTTTTTCACTAGAGCACTGTAGCTGGTACATTAATGTGCATCTGCATGTCAGGAATACAAAGTGTACTGAAAGGCCAACCTTTTATATTACATATGACAACTACATAGATTTCTTCTTACACTGAGACATTGATGTTTACTACTTTCAAAAGGCATTTTTCCTGCACAAATCCCACTGGATTAATTCCTGTCTTCAAAAAAAGCAATACATCAAAATTACGTTATCCTACACAGAAGAGAAAGAAAAGCTGCCTTTAGCTTTTTTTTTTTCAAATCTATATTTCTGGATTATGTTTTTCGGGACTTTCCTCTCCTTCACTTGCACGCTTGTGAATCAAGACTATCTCAGCAATCAGTGATACTACAGGACTGTAAGTGAAGTGTAAGGAAAGCTTCAAGGCCTCTGTGTTTATTCATATATGCCACTAAAAACTTCTAAACAGTTCTTAACGCATAGAACTCCAGTTACTAGCCAGTGACTTTTAAAATTTAGTAATATTTTTGTAAAACTGATTTAAGACAGATCCTACAGGTCTGTGCTTTTTAAATTGATCTATTCATACTTGACAAAGACATAATGATCCACACTGTTCTATGTAACTGGACAAAAACATTATTCTTCTGCCAAAACTTATTCAGAGGTGCTACAACAAGATCATAACTTTGGAACTGATGATGGGGCAACTTTAACTTAACCTGTGTTGTTGTCCCAAAGCTAAGGAGATCGTTATTATTATTTTTAGTTTATTAACAAATCTATAATGGAAAACAGACTTTTGAGTATTCAGAGCTCTGAGTCTGTGTGATCTATAGCAATGAAGTAGAAAAGAAGTAGATAAACAGGGTTTTTCTACCAGTGGCCAAGTAGCAATGTTACCGACAAAGGATGAATTTAGCCTATAGTCATTTACAGTTTTTACTTTTTCGAGGTTATTTTGTAAGCCAAAAACCCCTGCAAAATACCTTTTTAATAAAAATAACTTTCTCCTTTGTGTAGCAGTTATTTTTGTCTATAAATTATGCTCAGAGATAAATGTACATTTATTTTGAGATGCTTTTTTTTGACATCAGAAATGCCAATACAAACCTCTTCAACACTCAATATTTGATAGAAAGTTTAATATATGTGATTTAATGATACAAGACTTTGACATGCTTTATCTTAACATTAAATATTGAATAGCCTTAGTTACAGTTGGCTTGTAGGCAAGAGCTGTATAAAATATGAATTTATTGTTTTGTTTTTTCATTTCTAGCTTTATAGACATTGATGCA
This sequence comes from Antrostomus carolinensis, assembly GCF_000700745.2. Taxonomy (NCBI): domain Eukaryota; kingdom Metazoa; phylum Chordata; class Aves; order Caprimulgiformes; family Caprimulgidae; genus Antrostomus; species Antrostomus carolinensis. Next base: position 53,150 of record NW_010303061.1, read on the forward strand.
ATGGTAATTAGAAGTCAAGAATAAAGCAAAAGCTGATTAGATTATCTTTCATTTAATGGCTTGCTTTCTAATGTTGATGAACAGTACAATAGTTTGCTTGAATCACCTTTAAACCTATGCTGCTGAGGAAACTTGCTGTTTAAATAATGTAAACACTCAATAGATTAGGTTTAACCCAATGAAAGCTTTATTTGATTACTGCATTCTCTTGAGTCACTTGTGAGGAAATCCTAATAGTAAAGGAATATTTCAGAGGAAAGAATGTTTCCAGTATAATTTGCTTAAAGAATTATCAAGTGCTACAGGAATATTGATGCTTACATACAAATTGGACTGCTCAATCACTACAGCACAAACACATTTCCCACATTCTTGCCCCAGGAAACTCAAAACAGACTTATCCCTTATTAAGCAAACATGCCAAACTACTCTTTGATCACACCTAATGTGTATAAAATGCACAAATATGGAGAGGAATTTTAAATGGCCGGTGAGCTGGACTCAGCAGTATTTTTGCCACACTGTCTTCATTAACAGATGTGACACAAAGATGGGTAGGCAATTCAGTCAATGCTTCTACTGCGTTATTGCTTTCCCTCAGTAGTAAGGAGGACAACATACCAAATCCTCTGTTTTTCTCTCTTTTCTATCCTCCTTTGTCAGCCTTAAGTCTTAGATGAGGGTAATGTCCCTTTACTCACTACTAGTTTATGGTAAAGGAACAAAAATGTTTGTATATTTCCCTGTCAGCAGCTGAATCACTGTGTGGTGTAAACCATAGAATCACAGCATCCCTGAGAAACTTAGTCCTACCTCCCACTCAGTGCAGGATCAACATTGAGTTCAGATCAGGTTGGTCTAGGCATGGCTTCCTTGAAGTCACTGGAGTCACACTGATTTGCGCACCACGCTTTCACTAAAATACAAAAAATGCTGAGATAGAGATATTTTGCTGCTGCTACTGAAACCTTGCCTATGTTTTGGCTTTGTTGCTACTGAAACCTTGCCTATGTTTTGGCTTTGCTGCTACTGAAACCTTGCCTATGTTTTGGCTTTGCTGCTACTGAAACCTTGCCTATGTTTTGGCTTTCGTCACCTTTTGTTTATGTCATTCATAAGTGGCTTACCTAAAACACTCCCTGAATTTTTAATGCTTTATCTTCAGGCAGGTAAATCTGACAGCAATCTGACAAAAGTATGAACTTTATTGCAGTTTTCAGACATCAGAGTTTGCCATTGTCACCCCCTTGTTAGGCCTACTATTAAAAATTAAATAATATTTAATTCTTTATGCATTCTGTTCAAATGTTGTTCAAAGACTTGGCTCCTCAAAATCCTTTCCTTATAAAAATATAACCGCCTTTACAATCTCCTTTCAACCAACTCTTCTGTCATTTTCTGATTAGCTTGAATAAAGTTTAAATTCTTCTGCAAGGAGCTGATCCATAGCTGAATGAGTTGTTGCATTGTCATGCTGATTAAGATTGAGTAGTTTCTTATCTGGCTTCTTTGTCTTTAAAGGTGGACACAGTATTTGAGTCCCAGAAACAGAAAACTCTGTTATTGAAGCAGCAGGTAAACAGGAGAATTTACAAATATATTCCTACTCAAGATTAGGTGAGGGAAAACTGAAGAGAGCAGTTATTGGTTTTATAAAAGATAGTTTTTGATTTTGAGCCACATATATTATACAGATGCTTGAGGAAGAGTGAAAAAAAGATTACGAAACTTTACTCTGCTGTTTGCTTCACAACGAAGAGCTTTCTGTTACTTTTCAGCTAAGAAAGTGCCAAACAGCAACCACAGATGAAAATTAAGTAACAGTCTCTAGCTGGTTATTGGGCTTGGAGTTGTAGGATTAAAGTTGCTAAAGGATTTGGAAGTATTTATAAAGCTGCATATTTTTAGAACAAGAAGTATTTTATCTACGTACTCTTTAAAAGGCAATAGTAGCAGTGTGAATGGAGGAAAATAGTATAGAAAGCAGCAGAGATAATATAAGTACAGCCCTTATCTGGAAAAAAAACCCCTTTAGTTATAGTGCTGACTTTATTTGTATTGGTATTATTTTATAAATTTCACTGATAGAGTCTACATTTGTTTTGAAAGTTTGAGCGTGTGAGACAATTGCAAATAATAAATTAGAAATCTACTGATGCTTTTATTGAAGCTATGGACAAATTACCTTTTCTAGTACTCTTGCAGTAGCAAAGAAGATTTCTCTTGTCCTCAGAGCTCATGTTCAAGCCACTGTATTAGTAATTCAGTTTCACATCTGTTAATGTTAAATCTGATTAGAAATCAAGTGGAATTGGAGGCCTGACTTTTTTTATATATATATATATATATATAAATCCAAATTAATTTCTGATGCAGGTGCCTTGATTTCAGAACAAATATTATGATACCGTACTAAAATCAGAAATAATGAGTCAGAGTTCTTTTAATTCAAGACAAAGCAGAACAGTAACAGTTAAAGATTTTAGAATTCAGATTACTATATTAGAATATTAAAAGGGCATCTATTAGGAGATTAGTTTTGGGAAGGTCTAGGAAACATTCTGCGGATGAGTAAAAATAAAAATGGGACTGAAATTGAACAAGAATAATAGCAACAGACTTTTTAATCTTTCTAGTGGGTAGTGGGCGGAAATTCTAAAATTAAGAAGGGAAACAACTGCTGGAGTATAAGATTTATGACTGCCAATTACAGAAAGGTTAACTTAAATTTGAAAGTAAACCAGTTATAATTGGATGCTAAGTTCAGGGTAGGTATTTTTCTGTTTAAATATTTTATTTCAAAAGTTGCTTATAGTTCCAGTTATTCTGACCCACATGGTGTCACATGTTTTGCTAGGTTGGTAAAAGAAACTGTGGTTGACTTAAGCAAATTAGCCCTGCTGAGCAGAACTGTACTGCTTTTAGCTCACCTGTTTGACATTAGTTCAAGTGTATCACTGAAGCTGTTACCCATTTGCAATACTCATATTTTTCTAGAAAATAATATCTTCACGAAAGATTTTTCAAGAATACATAGTCAGAAATTTACTAATGACAGTAACTCTCTTAAGAGAATGACTCCCTACACAATGGTCTGAGACTCACTAATATATGGCACCCATAAAGCAAAGTTTGGGGAAAATTCTTGAACTCAGACTTGTTTTGTCTTTTCTGACATCTATGATAGATTCATATTTCTGATGGGTTAATCTTTGGTGAGTCACAGGGTATAGCCTTTTGACATCTTGTAGAGACCTTGGATAAAATACTGAATGCGTTAAAATCAGTGACAACCACCCATGTTCCCAGATTTAATCAGTAGAGTCATCTGACTTACTAATTCTGGCACACTCAATGCTGTAAGTGCACCAGGATGCATCTGCTTGAGGATGTCACCCTGCAGGCATGTAACAAAGACCTGGAACAGAAATGAAACAAAGCCAAACCTATAATCAACCTGGCAAAGGGAAGCAAGTTCCTACTTTTTTCTTGCAACAATAAGGAAGGCTATGAAAAAAACTTATCCAAGACGTTCACTAAATCTAATCCTGCCCAAATAAACACAGAAGTTTAACTAGTAATAGCTTTTACAGTGTTGTAATAGATTGCTAATATGTGTAAATTAGAATGACATCTCTTCCTTTATTTGCTTCACATTGTGTGTGATAGGAAATACTCAAGTTCTCCAATCTCAAGTATTTTCACAAACATGGAACACAAGTGTATTTTCACATCACTATGAATTAGAGGCTGTCCTACTAAAATGTGGAAAACTGTATATCAAATGAGAATTTGTTTTGAAGAACAGAAGGAAAACTTTACAAAAGAGTCTGTTCACTTGCAGGTGACATGGAGTATTAGATTATTTTAATTATATTTCTTCTTTATAGGCAGTAAACCACAAGGGAAATTTTGCCCACTCTCTGTGTTTGTTCCTGAGCTTCAGCAACTGATCAATTTTTAATAAAGAGATATTGAAGAATTTTGCTCTTAACAAATATACAGTGACTTGGAAATATTAACTGTATTGTCACTGTTTAAGCTAAGCACATTAGCAAAGCAATAATTTTCTCTTTTATCAACTTTCTCTTCCTATATTAGGAATAGTTCTGTTCAGAATTTTGTGATGTTAGCTACTTTGGATTCAGATGTTTTGCTTTATTGTTGAGCTTATTTTGGAGTATCACATTTGTCTTTGGGTGTCACTTTATTTGCACCTAAGAATATCAAGCAGACTTGGTCACTTAGTTCTGTGTTGAAACAGGGCCAGACAGTAGCTATGACTATATATATATATATTTTGTGTTATAGGAGCATCATTTTCTAAACAGGTATGTGCTTGTTCTCCCCTTTCCTAAAGAGTATAAAAGCTGTCACTACAATTCAAAATGTAAAATCATGCATTCTGTTTCAGTCTGGGGTAAATTACAAGGATCTAGTGCTATACTTTTCATACATTCTCAGTCCTTGACCTTCTTAGAGTTTAGGAAAACTGAGGATATCCAAAGCTGTATTAAAAGGTATGACAAGTTAAAATCCCCACTAACAGCTCTACCTCTGTCAGTTTTTCCTTCGTTATTCTCTTAGAGAATGTAGAAGTAGCTCAACTTTTCTATGCAGCCTGTTTCTGACAAATATCTTCTTTTCTATTTAATAGAATCTGCATTTTTAATAAGACTATTGGTTTGCCTCCTTGATGTTCATGAACTAAAAATGAGCAGTAGACAAGAATGACATTACAATTTTTTTTTTCATTGCATATGATCAAAATTATCTCTATTTTACAGTAACTTTAATGAAAATTAAGTTAGGGAAAAAAAGGTATTTCCATATTACTTTGATAATTTAGGGACATATTTTAACTTCTGAGTAGATTTTACTCAGGGAAGGTCAGCTGTTCCTGAGTGAATCAGGTAAGTCACATGTATGAATTTTTGAAAGAAGAAAGTACACAAGCAAAACCCACTGATTGCTTAAAATGTTGCTTCTAACTTCATCTGCTGATGATACATTGCTTTAACCGTGTACAAGCATTGACTTTCTCAATTCTGACCTTAGGTTGTTTTTATTGATTTCCTTTTGACTTGTCTGCTTAGTCAAGTGTCACTCACTGCTGAAAAGAGAAGCATTTTTAAAAGCTTCTTTTAATCTTCAGAATAGCTATAACACTAAATAAGTTATCATATTTACAGATTAAAAAAATGCACCAAAAAAATCTTTAAGAGGGCTTAGTACTGACCAAAGCTCCATTACTTCACAGAAATATTGTTGCATTGATAGGGCTAAGACTTGCCATTGCCAAATAAAACTTTCAAGGAGCTTCTGGTGTCCCCTTTAACATCAAGAACAGTTGAATGAAAATAATTTACTACCACATCTGAACATGCGATTTAGCAAAACAAAGTACATTTATAGAATAAATTCTTTTTAGGTAAAATGCTTAGGTTTTTTGCTACTAGTATTAATGATTGCCTAAGATCAGAACAATGAAAAACCAAGTGAATTAAAATTAAGTTTTTGTTATGTAAATATTTAGTCTGTGCCTCAACATATGAGAGTCTTCTTTGGTGTTTTCTGTCAATGAGACAAAATGGTTGCAAAATGTTAGAAACATGTTTTGATTTATTATTAGAAGAAAGTTTGCTGAGAAAATCCTGCTAAATATAGTCCTATGTCTGTAAGGACAGGTATAGAAATCTTAAGGAAAGAATTGAAAAATGCAGCCTCATCTTATAGGAATTGATGTTCCAACAAGCATAAAGACTCATAATTCAGTGTTTGCTTCTTAAATTTCACTCTGCCTTGCTTTATTTAACTTATACAGTGCTCCTGATTGTAAATAAATGTCAGATTTCTGATTTGTATATATGTATCAGATTATTACTGGTAAAATATATGCTGCTTTTCATTACACTTGAATTCAGTTCCCAGTAAAACTACATTTCCTAAAATGTGTAGAAATTATAAATTTAATTTAGATACTGTTTTCTTGGGCAAGTTACTTTCAAAATGCAGAAAGAAGTTAAAAGCATCATGTAACAACACTGACTTGTTACAGTGATATGTGCCAACTTTTGGTATTGCAAATGGTTCAACTTTGGTTTCAAACTTCCTTCAATAGTGCACTGCTTGATGTAGTGCTGACTGAGTGTGTCTCTTTGATCTTTGAATGGCTTTTGCTGGCAACCAGTTATGCTGAATTTAGAAAGGGAAAACTCCCAGGAGTTCCCTTATTGAACAGGAATAGTTTCTGACTTAAGATATCCTAAAAGAAGGGAATAAAAAACACAGGCAGAAAACCATCAAATGAAATACAACAAAGACAAAAAAGATTCTCTCTTACTGAGTATATCTCCAAGAATAAAAATTTTGAAGACAAGTGTTTATGTATTTTTATGTTTATCAGAAGAAAATGCCTACCCTTTTAAAGCAGAAATGGCTGAACAGTTGATTATGTGGGCTTTCAAAATGGAAGCATGTTTCTGATAGATTAGTTGGGATCCGAGAGGAGTTAGGTACATACGTCAATTAGGTAGTTATGAAGATCCTAGTAGATAATTATTCACTATTCTAGATACCAAACATCACCTAAAGCCTGCAAATAAAGAATTATTCTTGCAAGTTTTCCCTTGTGCTTGCACAGAGACCCTTCGATATGGGGAAGAGATGCCCATTACAAGGACAATTTTGAAGAACAGGTACATTATTCCTATATTTTACTGTTCCCTTTATATTTCTCTATTTTTTTTCCAAATAAGTCTTGGTTCATTAGATTTTACTCTGATGCTGACCGTGTGACACTTGTACAATCTGAATTTTTGGTTTGGTTCAACAAAAATACAGGATATATTTTGGGACATGCCTGTGTGTGTTACTGATGCTGAAGAGACTTACATGTATACTTGAAGTACTGTACACCTGAATGGAATCCAGCATATACGTAAAGTTAAAGATGTACTTCTGTGATTACTAAATAGGGTATGCGTAAATTACACAAATTAATCTGTATCACTTTGTTCCAGGTTTTCTTCTTTCAGTACCTCAGATTCTGGATAGTTCTTAATTTTCAGAGAAAATTATATAATTCCTATTTTTCAATGATGTATGTGTCTTTCAAAGATAATATATAACTACTATCTTTCAAATATATTTTTCAGTATTTTTCTTTTAACGCAATACACCGTTTTTTCTTTATCCCTGTTTTTAATAACGAAACATATAATTATATATAGACCATTCCTATTTTTACACATACAGAACTGCAAGCTATTTGATGTGTTTTGTTTTTTCAAGATCCATCTTAAAGTTTTCTAGGCATGTTGGGTTTTTATTTCATATGTTGTTTATACATATTGCAAAGTTATGAGAAAATACCTTTACAAAGCCTCCAGTGCAATAGAGCTAGAACTTTTAATATTTAGCATATTTGAATTAATAAATAATATTGCAGATACTTTTATATACCATCCAGTCTTAGGCATCTGATTTTGCTAACTATATCAGGTGACCAAAACAGGATAGAAAAACAGCATCAATAGAATAGATTATATGAATTAACTTTAAATAAATTAAGTAAAGCAGCACACCTGAACTTGTTATGAAATTAATTCCTATTTCAAACTTTTTGCTTCAGCACTTAAATTATTCTGCAAATTTATTTTTAAATTTGCTGAGACTGCAGAAATAAAAATATTTGAAACAATAAATAAATGAAACTATGTTTATCATATATACAGTTACTGGTATTCTGCTATTCTAGGCACACAAAATACTTTAGTAATGCACAAAAAATAGCTAGATTTTTATTTGTTTACATTAAAAATCTGTATACAGGGGTCCTGTGGACAGCTGAACCAGTGTAAAGTACTAGATGTATGTGCGTATGTAGGGAAGTAAAAGGAGAAAAAAACTTCTGATCACGAGGATGCAAAAGAAAATAGAGAGAAATGTGAAGGCTAAGTTGAAATCTTTGCAGTTTTTGGTACAGAAGGAAAGGAGAAATAAAGTCTAAGAAAAAGGAAGAAAATTGTTTAGTATTCTATTATGATGGTTAAATTACCTCTTTCTCGTTTTACTGGAGCATGATTAGAAGTAGTTAATTCGGAAATTATACATTTAGTAAAGTGAAATGCAACATACATTGCTTGCAACACAGTAGCAATCTGTGTACAGAAAAAACGTATCCTTCCTAGGATGTATGCCACTATGTTTTCAAACCTCAGCATCTACAAATACCTTGAAAAAAGAGACAGGACGTGCCCTGAAGGGTCTGGAAGAAAAGTGAATTTTGTAATGAAAATGTTCCATTATTGTATAGACAGAGAAGAAATCTGCAAATGTTTTACATCTAACAGTGTATTTTCTTGATCTAGTGTGTTGGCTCAAAGCTGCTGGAACAGCTGCACCGTTCTTACCTCTCTAGGAAGAAAAGTTTACAACAGCCTCTGTATCGTATCTGTATTTGCACTGAAAATTAGCACAGTTCTAGTCTGTGCTTACTAGTTTTATAAAGTCTGCCCAAAGACTCCTATTAACTGCTGTAGAATTTCACTGAGGACTACTGCAGTGAGAGGGTTTTTATTTTAAACAAAAATCAACCAATGAAAGTGCAAGCAGAATTTTCTTATTTCAGTATGATGCACAGGAATGTCGTGAGATTGCTATACAGTGTTTTCAGTTCTAGAGCACGGTTGTTGAAGGTAATTTCACCTAGTACTGTAACAGTAATCCTTCTCTGCACCCTTTTGCTATGTTTTCTTTCACTTGCTTGTCAGTGATCATCCTCACCATTCATCCATGTACCATCTTGGTACATGGAATGTTACACAGAAATCTGTGCAGAAAATTTCATACGTCAATATTTATTTTTTTTTATTATTTCTTATTAACCTTGTCTGCTAAAATATTCCAAAAATGCAAGTAGGCATTATTTGCAACAGTCTGCCCAGAACTCTTTTTACCATTAAAAGCTGAGTAAATCTCATTGATGGCTCTTTCATCATATTCATTCTAAAAATAGCAGGGCCCCTTTGTAGCATTGTAACAAAATGCAGAACAAAAGAGTATCTAAAATCTCACCCATTATCACTGGATGTTATTTGAGAATTAGCATTAGATGCCATGATTTTAACAATCCAGATTTAAAGATTAATAATAGCATTGTAACAAAATGCAGAACAAAATCTCCCCCATTATCAGTGGATGTTATTTAAGAATTAGCATTAGATGCCGTGATTTTAACAATCCAGATTTAAAGATTAATAAATTAATGTATTATTTATAGGAAGTTTTTTTTGGGGGGGGGTTGGTTTTGGGGTATTTTCTGTTTGGGTTTGTGTTTGGCTTTTTGGGTTTTTCTTTGGGTTTAGGGGGTTTCTTTGGGTTTTGGGGGTTTTTTTTGTGGTTTTGGTCTTGTTTTACCATGAATATTTTTGGGGGGCGGTTGGTGGTATTTTCTGTTTGACTTTGTGTTTGTTTTTTGGGGATTTTCTTTGGGTTTGGGGTTTCTTTGGGTTTTGGGAGGTTTTTTTGTGGTTTTGGTCTTGTTTTACCATGGCATACTGAAATAAAGATATGCCATCTTCTACAATTAGTATTATTTATTTTATTTTTGCATATAGAAGCAAAATCAGGATGAAGTACTCTGTTATATTACACTTGGACTAAAGCCATAACCAGAGGACAGACACACAGAAATTGCATTTGAATGTAAATTAATAATAAAATAAAACTTTTTTCCCCTGTTTACAATAAGAAGAAACAGTGAAAATTGTTTTATTTTTCCCTTTTTGGTTCTCCATGTTTGCTTGCACAGATCTAGGAAAAGGAGTAAGTGCTAATAAAAACTCGCAGTTTCCACCATCATGGTGGAATCATGGTCCATCATGACCAAAATACACATTGTTTTGGGAGTGGTAATGTGCTGCCACTTATAGAGACATTTGCATCAGGGACTTCCAGGGTGCAGTATGTGATATAGAGATCCCTGAATCTGTGTTCTTATAAAACAGAAAATACAGAAATATTTTTAATTCAAACAAAAATATATTTGTACTAGTATAGTTTAATTAACCTAGTGAGATACCTTAGCTAATTAAGACTTTCATGATGCATTTGTCTGGCTAATTTGCTTCCAGTTCGATAGAATGATATAGACAGGTCTGCTGAATTTCACATTGAAAGCAAGAAATCTTAATGGATATTGCCTCCTAGCTATGACGTTTGAAAGCTTCACCACTGCTAATTATCTACCATCCCTTTATTCTAAGAGGTAAAGAAGTATTATTAATTCTTTTTCAGACATGTGATTAAGATATAGAAAAGAACATCTTTTTTGTACGATCATGTAACTGATCAGTTACAGGACAGAAAATTGAAAATGGGTTTCAAATTTATTATCAAACAATTCTTTCTAAAAGTATTTTCATTGTATCAGCTAATCTGAAAAGACTGTCCTGAAATGTAGCTTGCCTTTGAAATTACAGACACATCTATTTGAACTTTTATTAATTACAATATCGCTGGAAGACAGGGAAACACAAATCTTATGTAATGTGCTGGATAAAAAGGATATGTAAAAGCCATTAAGTTTAGATTAGTTACAAAGATCTGGAAAAGAACTGACTTTCTGAAAGACAAACATATACATCAGCTCCTATTAAATCACAGGTCAGTGGAAAGCTGACTTCATCACAAAATCAATGCTGACTTAAGTTCTTTTTTTGGTGTTCAGAAAGAACTGATGTCTCTATGTATTTACCAGAAGCATGAAAACAGGTATTTTTTCTTTCTCAGAAAGGGAAGTAGGGAGGGCTCTGTGATCCCATTCCCTCTCTTACAGCAATTAACAAATGAATAGCCTTAGCTAGACTCAAGGAGTGTGAAAATAATACAAATTATAGTCTTAGAAACCATACTTCTCCCTGACTAACACACTAGATGTTCATATATATGGATTTACTGTGGTCTTCATTTACAGATCCTCATTCAGATTGCCTTGAAGATGCAATATCCTGTAGTAATCAAAATTTCTGGAAAAAAATAATACATATGTGAAAATTTCATATTTTAATGTCTATCTAAGAATCTTTCTCTTTTTATATTTTTAAGATGAGAAAAGGTTATCAGCGTGGTAATTAAATCATATATATTCCTTTGAACAATATTCTTATGTTGAAAGTCCCATATAAATCATTGCTCTAAGTTCATGGCATCTTAACAAGAACCATTTGAAATCAGAAAGTGTAGCTTGTACAAATTAGCTTTTAGGAGAAAGACCCTAATTTGGGGTAAAATTCCCTTTGAGTTGTTCACAAGTTTTCTCTGGGGTCCTTATGTTTCACTAAGAGAGACTCAGTGACAAACTTGAGTTGTTCAGTGTTAGGAGAAACATGAAGCATTGTGCTATGGCATCATTATTCTTTGTGCAAAATTAGTATCTTTTGGCTCTTCAGTCTGTGTGAAGAAATGTCTATCTATACGTATACTAACTAAAGAAAAAAGTTGCTATCTATAAATGACATTTTGAGCTAATTACTACTGTACATAATTTTCAGTTAAATTCCTCTTATTTCCATAGGCTTGCATTATGACTATGATTTAATATTAAGTCTGGACTACATCTAGTCTAGATTAATTTATCCACAAATATGTGTATAGGGGGCTTGGAACTAGATGATCTTTAAGGTCCCTCCCAACCCTAACCATTCCATGTATTTTTCTTATTTTGGTAATGGTAGAGCTTATTATAAGTCAAATTCTGGGTTTCGTTTAAGTTAATGGAACAATTGTTGCTGTTTTCAGTAGGTCTAGAATGCTACTATCTATATTTAAGGTTATAATTACTATATGTACATCTGGTATGGAAGTTTATGAGCACATTTGAATGGCTTTTACAGTAGAGTTAGTGCTATTGCTACCATTTTACAGATTAGGAAACAGAGAGAGAAAGTAACATGTCAAGGTCCAGCCCTTAGAGACAAAAAATAGTTCTAATAGTCCCATATCATCAAGTTCTCAGTAGCTAAGTCAGTATGCTAAACCTTTCTGCACCTTGTTTAGCCAAAAAAAAAAAAAAAAAGAGAAAATATTTTGCAAAAATAAATATCTGAGTATCTTTCATCAGGTTATTTTGAAACACAAGTCCAGCCATTTAAAAACAGTAAGTCTGTGATACCCTAAACAACTACTTAAACATCTAGTTAACAACTAAAGAAATAAATAATTTATGGCACCTAGTGTTTTTATAATGGAATTTTGAATTTTTTTCCCAGTTTGTAAAGTGTATTTTAATTAAAATTTCAGCATTAAAATGCTTTTAAGATATAATAATAATGCTTTATTGGGGATGCTTGTGTAAGTAATGATTTCACAGGGTTATTCATTGAAGATTTAGTATGACTTTTTTTAAAAATTGCAAAGTAAGATTTCATTTCATGAAACATCATTTCTATTAACACAGAAGTTATTTTGTGAGGAGAAGAGATAATCTCCATTCTTGTTAAAAGCAAACACAAAAATAGAATTACAGGTGAAAGAATGTTTTTAGCCCTTGAGTCAGTAAGTCGGGGTGAAGAGGTCACTAACAGGCTTTAATTGCCTTGATGAGCCTCACCTGGGACCCAACATATGCCAGAAGCTTCTTCTGAGTTTGTGCTTGGGTTCTCAGTCTTTCTAGAGCTGCGGTGTAGGTAGGTTTGTCTTCATCTTTGTCTCTATCTATTGTGTTCTGGGTGGACTTCAGACCCACATTGCAACCCCAACTCCTGCTGCTCCTGAGCAGGCTACTTGACCTGCTCCATCCCCTCGCTGTGCCCAGGGCTGTTGGTGAACTGTTGGCAGTTCCCTGTGCTGTCCACCCTGCTCAGGCCCCATGGGCTGCCTGCAGATCCTGATTCTGTCCCCTCTCATGGAGCAACTCTGCCTTATCCTGCTTCCTGATGTGGTAAGTCTTTTTGTATGTTTTAAAATACACAAAAGAAAATACTCTGTCATGCTACTAAAGTTTTATTTAGCATTTTGTTTAATTTTAGGGCAAACAGTGCAACCAATAAGTCAAAAGAATTAAAAAACTCTAACTTTGGTAGAGAGACTACCACCTGGAAGATGTAAAGCTTATGAGTGTTTGCAAATGGCTGTGGTTAAAAAGCAGTTTCTGGTTTGGCGATTTACATGCTATAGACATTTGTGTTCATAATAACATTTTTTAGCTTTGGATGTCTGCATTTAAAGCAAAGAAATAACAGATTTGAAGTATAATTACTGTGGCAGTTGTTGAGTATTTGCACGTATTGTATAAAAAACCGAAATCTATTGAGGAAGTGTTAAAAAATAAAAGAGCCTTTTTTTTGTTGTTGTTTCTATTATCTGCTGAATACAAAGAATCTGGGATTCTGAGCCTGATATAAGATACAGCACAGTTGTGCTTTAGGAGAAGACTGAGAAGATCCAGAGCAGGATTTCTGATAGTTGGGAAAAAAAAATAAAAACCAAAAAACCCACAATAACAGCAGCAAGTCACCTAAGCTAGATATTTATTATATATGCAATAGTTAGCAGGTTTTGGTATTTTGGAATTTTTTCCTTTCTCCTTAAAGACATAAGAAATACAGGTTTTAATACCCTGTAGACACAGGATGAATGTGAGTACAAGAGAAAATGTTAAAATGAAAGCTTGATGGCAAAAGTTTTTATTGTTTTTTTTCCTAATCTTTTCTGTGTCATTACTATAAGATTAAAAATATTTTAACAGTTGTTTTTTCCTTGGTTCTAAACAAGATAAAATCTTTGTATTTGGCTTATGAAATCTAGCTATTTAATTTTTATGCCAACAGCAGTCACTTTAAGTAAACAAAACTTTATAGAATACTTTAAAAGTTTTACTTCAGTGTGTTTATAGAAGGAGCTATGACTTGGTATGTAGAAAGCTCATTTATTGTCTCAGATTTCCTGAATTAATTGCTAATTCCAAGTTAATGCCAGTAAAAATGTATTTTAATTTTCTTAAACTTTTGATGTCATAATATAAAATTGATATAAATTTATAAATGGCTGTTGACTAGTAGGTGTCTACAACAGGAGTTAATTAGGTGCTGCTGAGGCTAACTGTGAAATAAATGGTTCTGAAATATAAGATATCATAAGAGTAGCTTATAGCTGAGCACCTAATTGAAGTTGTTAACTGCCGTACAAAAAGCATGTCTGTGCTTCCTTCTCTTTGTGACTATTCGCTTCATGTAAACTGTTATGCTGAAAACCTTGTTTAAGGGCAAACACACATCATATATGAAGTCAAGAATTTATTTTTAGTGTAACTGAAATTTTCACAGGCTAAACATTATTAGTCTAGGTCTCTCTACTATAGAAAGGGAAAGTATGTTTATGCAAGTAAAAATTCTCAATATTAATGCACTTTAAGATGTTATATGTGCATTTTGTAATAACTTTATACCCCTTCTCCTAATACTATGTGCACCCTTACCCAGTTCCTCTAGGATCAGCAGTTTCATTCTGGTGTTGGTAGTAGAGGTGTTAGAGTGAGCCATCAGTATCTGGAGTCCTTCACTAAGGAATATGGTGTAGACTTCTTTTTTTTTTATCAGTCTTTATATACATACACCTTTTTATATGTTTGCTAAGACACTTTTTTTCCTTGCTCTTTCCTTGTTGGTCTGTGGCACCCTGTTATACCCAAATTTACTATATATGATGCCTTTTACATATGTTAGATACTATTTGCTCTCTTTGTTACCCCTAAAACTGTTATCTTCCAGTTCTATATTTCTTTAACCACTAATGTGAGTTTTTTAACCATTGAGCTTCTAGTGTCAAGCCTGAGCCTCACTCATGGTCATCCTGTGCTTGTATTCCTCTGCACTTCTTTACATGTATCTCAAGGCCTCTGTTACCATACCAGGAATGTATTTCTTTATACTATATCATAATGTTAAGATTCAAAACACATGGTTATAACATTAAAAAAAAGTCTAAAACCAGTCAGTGGTAGATATCTGCTCAATTAGAGTAATTATTGCTACAGCTAAACCAGGTGAAACAAATTTCAGATTAAGCACACCTGGGAAGGTTCTATTAGGAGGCCTTGCAATGTCAGTACAAAGCTTAAAAAGAATTCTGAGGCTTGCACCTGACAATGCTTTCTTGAGCTTCACTGAAGGTACTGGACAGTAAAACAGAAGTCTCCCTGGAGTATATTGATTGGGTCAACAAAACAATATCACATTACCAATAAGGCTGGGATTTGAGCCATGATTTAGTATTACATTCCCAAGTTTAATAGAATGTGTATTCATATATGTAATATTTTTATATGGTATATTTTATTCATTTAAAGTAACATGCTATTTTTTCAGTTTCTTCACATATGGCTTTGTTGCACCTGGAGGTATATCAGTGGTGTTTTGCTAACTATTAGTGATTACTTCTCATTCTTTTGGCTAATACACGTGATCACTGCAGAGGAAAAATACAGCTATATTCAATGTCTTGTGCTTTGGTCTGAATTTCTGGCAAATAACGCTTCTTGTTTGTAGCCTGCCCTTCTCCACAAGGAATATTTTGCGTATACTAACTGGAATTTTGGGCAGAGCTCTAGCCCAAAGAAGTTCCAGGGCTGCTTTATAATAGAGTTTATGCCCTGTCACAGTAACGACTGCCATAGTTTCTGTCACACAGCCACAAAATTACCTCCTTCCTTCATCTGCCAAGGTTCCCATTCACTATGTCCTGATTTCTCTAGCAAATTGTAGATGAAGCTCTTGGACTTTAACATAGCAAAACTCTCTGATTTCATGAGGTTATATTGATGCATTCTGAAAAGCTGCCTTCTATCTTCTGTATTTTTTTTCTTTTCTTTGTTATTCCACGTTTCTTCCTGTTCTTCACTATCATGGTTTTTTCCCACTTTCTCTGTCCTGTTTCTCAACCTGAACTAATGAAAATAAGTCAGTAATATGGGGACATCTAATGTGTATTATAGATTTTCATTTTTATTTTGAATGCTAGAATACTGTTTTAAGGTTCTGTTTTAATATCTGTAGAAGGAACTGTTTTGAGGCATTCTAGGTTGTGTTCTTGTGAGTTTGTCATTATTGTTTGTGTGTGTGATGTCTTTTCTTCATTGCTTTTATGGACATAAGAACTGAAGGGTGCAAGTCTATGGTCCAGGATTTTTCTGAGGGATGAGACAGCCACAATAAATTATTTATTATAAAGCCAGAGCCCTTTTTACCTTTTTGTAACCTAAACCAGAAGTATATTTCTGCATAAACAGAGGAAAAAACATTTATGAAAGAGAATAAGTTTTTTCCCAGCCTTGTAGTATGCATAGCCTAGACTTTGATTCTGGCTCTCTATACACAAAGATGCCTCAATAACATGTTTTATTCAAGTGATTGTTGTTGAACTTGGGTTATGTTAAACTTTCTGTCCGAAGTGATCTTGAGAGAATTTTTGAAATTCAGTTATTATGGAGAATTTGTCTGGAAAGAGTTTTTACACTTTCTTTTGTGTGTACGTGCATGATTTGTTGTTGTTTGTTTTAAAATAATCTCCTTTATTATTAAAGAAACCTGCAGAAAGAATCTAAATTTTAATGCATGTAAAAAATGTAAGAATAATCTTACTTATTTAAACATTCCTCTAGCCCACTGATCTTTCTCAGGTAGGTGCTGACAATGATTTCCCAGTGGAAAATGTAAGAATGGGGATAGGATACGCTGATTCTTTACAAATATGTTCCTGGTCTCTAGACACTGTGGGTAGCAGACTTTCTTTTTTTTTTTTTTTTTTTTTTTTTTCTTTTCTTTTTGAACCCCTCTAAGCTTTAAGCATCTACAACCTTTTGGTTTTGTTCTTATACTGGGGAGGTGGGAATAAGTAATCTTTTCTTTTCTATCTTTAAAAAAAATAAAGAAATATGTGTGTCATGCTGTTCTGTCAGTCATTTCATCTCAGGCTAAAATATCCTATTTTATTTAATTTTTCACCACACGGCAATCATTTCCTATCACTGATCATCCATGTCATTCTTCTTTGTAGCTTCTTCATTTTCAGTATTTGTTTTTCATTTTGCCTGCTGTGGCAGCTCCAATTCTCTCATGAAAGTGCTCCATGGGTTTGTATGATGGCATTATTGCACTTCCTCCTCTGTGCTCTGTTTCTTCATAAGTCATGTCAGTGAATAGCGTTTGGTTTGCTTTTTGACCATTACTGGGACCACTTTATTTTTTTCAGTAGAACTCCTGTGTCTAATTTTGAGTGGGAATATTCAGGCATTATTGTGTAGATGAAAATATAGTTATCTTTTTCCTACATGCCTTACTTTATCAATATTGAATTAAATTCAATTTTGACTTCTGTTTTTATCACCAAATCACTTGTTATTGTGAAGACCCTAGTGATTTCTGCAACCTTTTGCAAGATCATTATGCTACAAATCAAGAAACTGAGCCATGAGCAAAACACACAGATTTGAGCAAATAATATTATTTCCCCTTGCCTTGAATTTTCCATGTGTGAGTGGCCATAATTTGCCTTTCAGTATAATTTGCTCTGTATCTCAAAGAACTTTCTTCAGTACTGTTAAAGTAATGCTAACTATCACTTGCCAAGTAAAATGCTTGGTATGAGCTTGCTTGAGGCATTTCTGAACAGAATATCTCCCATTGAATTCCTGAAATCAAGAAAGTGTTTGGGTTGGGTTTTTTTAAACTCATAGTTGGGTCTACATATCGTGCCTGTCATTGAAAATAATTAAG
The DNA here is from genome assembly GCF_000700745.2 of Antrostomus carolinensis. Lineage (NCBI taxonomy): Eukaryota > Metazoa > Chordata > Aves > Caprimulgiformes > Caprimulgidae > Antrostomus > Antrostomus carolinensis. Next base: position 70,924 of record NW_010303061.1, read on the forward strand.
ATTCTCAAATGTTATAATCTGTTTTACCAGGCAGTTGCCAGCTGGATAACTTGTAAATGTTGAGACAGACTGAGATATTTCTTCCTACTTAGACGTTAATTTCATAGTATTTTATTTAATTTGTATACAACATTAATATAAATATACCTATGTAAATATAGATATCTTTAAGTATGGCTCTGTCAACTTTTTATAAAGCCTGGAAAGCTTTAATAGGAAGTACCAGCTCAGGTAACTATGTAAACCACTTGACATCTGTCCGTATTATAAACACATATTTCATTTGCTGCAATTTATTTACTCTTGGCACATATAAATGAAGTGTGACAGACACCCTGTGGCTTCTATTGCTGAGAGGATTAATAAAGCTTGTACTTTCGTTCTGACATCGTAAGCCATCAAGCCTGTATACTTCAGCAGTCATTACTGAACACTGACATATATTGCACTGATAATCAGAAATGACAGAAGACAAGAAGCTGGCAGAAATATGATTTTCAGCTCGCTCTCAAGAATAATATGTAATTTAATGTATCTTTAATATATAGCTGTGGACTTTGTATACAGTTTCAGACTAATTTTTAGCTATATCAGCTGTCCTTTAAAAGCATGTTAAAAAAATCAACTTTGTATACTTGTTTTACTGAGGTGAAAATAATACCTAGCACAAACACATTGTTACTTGATTAATGCAAGTATTGAGCTATGGCGTTGGATGCTAGAGCATCTTTTATGGGTTTATCTCAATACATAGTCTTCACTAAATATCCTTGGCAGGGTATGTGGCTCAGAAACTAGCCACCTCTATTGGGCATCTTCATCATTGTACCTTCATCATTGTGCATAATAGCTATAGGTGGATTATTTTTTTTTCTCTTTATATGTTCTCACTTGGACATCCCGTCAAAATAAGTTACAGAGGTAAATTGTGCATGAAGTAATTTTTTTTCTTGTTTAAATTTGCTGCAAGAAAAAGTGGTATTTTTCCAAGCTAAAGAGATACAGTTTAGATTAGAGTAGAGACTGTTCTGTGTCATTAATCATTTCAATTTTTACTTTTTCTGGGTTTGTCTTTGTGGCTGTGGGAGACTGACTGCACAACTGTATTCAAGGTACAAATTTACAGAATAGCATAATAATATAATGCGTTCATAAATCTGTTTGCTTATTCTCATTATTATTTAGTTAATACGTTTCGCTGGGTTCTATCAGACAAGCACTGAACTTGACAAATGAGGAGAGGAGTTCTCATGGAGATCAGATAGGTTATTCCAACATTCAAAACTGAATTATTAAGACCAAAATTCATATGAAAGGATAACACAGGGTGCAATCAGATCCACTTTTCTCTATCTCATCCTTCTTAATTAAGGCTGAATCAACTGGAAACAGGCAGGTTTGTTTGCTCTTACCCTGGCTAACCCCTTACTGAAGTCAGTGGAAGAAATGCTCAGTTGATGTAAATCACTGCTGTTCTTGTTGAAGTTAATTGAAATCACCTAGGATTCATGTCAGTAATTTTGCCTTGTCTGCTGAGTTGGGACTGCAAATATCTAGTAATAGATAAAGTGATATTATGGCTCACATATTTTTATTTTCTTTTGGCATGTTGCTTGGGCTATGATGTTTCTATTGCCAAACTTTTCCTGATTTGGAGAGGCCTGGCACGCATTTGTGTGATTTTCTTTAAATACAACAGCTTGCTGTAGTTTTTATTTCTTGATTTTCGTAGATCATGCATATCAATTAATTGCAGTGTTTAATGTAAGCTAATTACTTGCTTGGTGAGTGGGCTTTGTATGGGTATACATCTGTATGTCTAGTATGTAAGAAAAACTGTGCAATCTCTTTCTCATGGATCCTTGTCTATCTCCCTTGCTGTTCAGATCTTGCTATTGCAGCATTCTTACTATACATTCTTTGTAGATTTAAAATTGTCATTCCTGAAATGCAGATAACTTTTTACTGAGGTTTGAATTATTAAATAAACCATATTTCTAATAATTTGTGCATAACTTTTAAATTGATATTTTTTCAAGCATTTCTAATCATTAAATAATAAATTTTTACAGCTCTGTATGTAAGAAGGTATTTTTTAATTTTTCTGATAAGTTTTAATATTTTAGAGAGTCATCCAGAGTGTGTACAAATTCACAAGCAAAACTGAACATCCCAAGTTCTGATTTCTCACTGCTTACATGACAGACATAATCCTCACATATCCTTCTGCTGTCAGAAAACAGGGGTGTCATCTCTGGACATAAATTTAAAAGTTTATCCCTTTTTCTTTTATTTGAATGGAAAGTATAGAGAAATTATAACATAGTTTAAGGAAAAATTCTTATACTACAAATGCACATTAAACTGCAATCATGTCAACCATTCCAAAAGACGTCTTACAAGGCTGTTCAAAACTATTTGCAAGATTTATTAGGTTGGAGGTATTTTGCTGAATACAATTAATAATGTTTTATGTGTCTGCGATTATTAATGGTTGACTGTTGAACCTTTACAGTAGACTAAATAGGAAACTCATTTTGGTTAGGCACTTTCCTTCTGATAAAAGCTTAACAGAAGGTGTCAGTGAAGCACAAATATTTTCAAAAAGCCCACAAAACCCCATTGGCAAGCATGTGTGTGTGTGGTTTGTATTTCTAAAGATAAACCGTATTACCACGATAATGCACTTTCTTGCCAAAATTCTAAGTTTTAACACGCATAATTTTAACTTGCTTTATAAAGTGAGGAACCAGGGAGGACAATAAAAGAGTTCTAAGCTTTCAACAATGCTGTTCAAATGACATAACTAAATGTTAATTCATATTTGTGATAGTTGCATCTGGTCCCATCCAAGTTAGAACACCTTTGAAACAGCAAAAAGCATGTGGTCTAAACCATAGCTAACTTCCTTTTGCCGTCTGAATCTGTATATTGAGGAGTCTTATGTACTCTTGCGCTAAACTTCTTTTAATTAAAAATTTGATCATGGACTTTGGTCACAATCCTGAAAGAAATTGTGTCTGAATGTAATTTCTTCTCAAATGAAGATTCTGATAAGCAACTCGTCAATATTAATTCTTTTGTTATGGGGAATGTTTTTCCTCAGATATGGCAGAAATCACTTTACAGAACAAATGCAGTGCAAGCTTTCTTAGTAATGAAGCTCATTGATACTTTGTCATCTGTCTTCACTTCCACCATGCACAAGTACTATCTGCTAGAGCTATGCTGAGTAATTATCCACAGAGGTAAGACCGGAGTAGTGTAAAACAAGGTGAAAACCTAGGCAGAGTCAAATGTGATATAAAGATCATGCCAGGAGCAACAATGTAAAGGATCAGGCAAAATGCATGTGATAGATGGGATGAATAATAAGTGTGAACAAATAAAATGGAAAGCAACAGACAAAAAGCATAGGCAGTTGCTCAGCTGACCATTATAAACTTGAACAGGATTTTTCTGGCGTACTGTATGTTACATGTGCAAATAGATGGACATAAAATTAATCAGTTTTAGCCTCTGTATGTGTCTTTATAGTACTCCTTTTTGCCAATTTTACTTTTGAGGGATTGAATTTAAATATAAAAATCGGTGTACAACAGGAAGAATCAAGATAGTTTTCATCTGTCTTCCTTTATAAAAGTCCTTCAAAACTGTATATTTGGTGTATTTTCCATTGTGTATTTGTTCAGTTCCAGTTCAAGTATAGAGTGACAAAACAAGTTTAATATCCTTTGGTTTATGTTTCTGCTGAAGTCAGCCAGCAAAATGTTTGAAAATTTTAAAATCTGGTATCATGAATCTCTGCTTTACCTTATGGTTTCGATATAAAAATTGCAGTTATTATTTAGACAGTGCTGGGATAAAGAGTGTGAGAGAAGGATTCTTGTTTATCTGTTCACACAGTTGATTGGAAATGATGCTGTCCTGTTTCCCCAGAGTTTATAAGGAGTGTGCAATATAAAAATTGTAGTTATTATTTAGACAGTGCTGGGTTAAAGAGTGTGAGAGAAGGATTCTTGCTTATCTGTTCACACAGCTGATAGGAAATGATGCTATCCTGTTTCCCCAGAGTTTATAAGGAGTGTGAATGGGGGGGGGGGCATGGGGGGCTGGGAGACAGCTCAGCCAGGGCATGAGCAGGAGATGGAGCTTGACTTCTCTGCCTCGTTTTCTCCCTTTTCCTTTTGAGTGATCTCTGAGGCATCTTGCTTTTCAGTCTGGGTTTCACAAAATTCCTGCTTTGTCTCAGAGGTTGCGGGAAAAGGGTCTGTGTAGTCTGTTTTTACCTTAGATGTCAACATCATGGTAGAATTTTATGAAGAGGTGTCTGGATAGCATGTACATACAGAAGATAGTGTGCAGAGCATGGTAGGTGGGGCCATTTTGCAGAGTATCATATTTTCTATATCCAGAAGGATTAAAGGACTGAATTCAAAGCAGGCAGATGAATTGTGCATATGCCCAAGCAGCTGCAGTCATACCAGAGTCACAGATCAGGGAGGATGAATATCCTCAACACAGGAATGTAGTGGAAAATGATTTGCTTTGGGACAAGGAAAACAAAACTCTGTCTCTGTGGACTGGGGCTTCTCCCCCATCACGCAGTCCAAACCACACATTGAAGAGGCATGCACAGTCCGTGTCAGCCGGACACAGGAATTGTGGGTAGAGGTATAGATTGTGAAATAATGACAGTCCATAGCTTGTTATTGTCCCACTTCAGTTCCTGTGTCATTATTTGCTAGCTCATTGGTAGTTACTTTAACTTCCTCATAGTGTGCATTGGAACTCAAATCTGAGTGTTGTCTTCTTTTCTTTCTTTGCCTTCAAAAAAGAGAGGCAGAATTTACTGTCTCTTATAGAAATTGGCCATGGTGATAGTGTCAAAACAAAGTGGAAGATGATGGTTCAAGCAGAAAAAAAAATGGTGCAGAAGATGCCTACATATACTAGAAGATGCAGGAAAAAATGTATCATTGTTCTTTTATTTTACTGTATCTTCTCCAGTGTAATAGCTGCTGAATATTCTGACAATATTCTTACGTCTGCTTAAGATGTGTAAATTGTATTGTAGGGATGTGCATACAATTAGTGCAAGGTGTGTCGTATCAAGTGTCCTTTCACCCATTGTGTCATGAAAGAAACCCTGATACTCATTAAAATGTTCTATTCTTACTCCCTAGGTGTGGTGTATTCAGGAGCTGCTTTCTGGATACAGTTAAAGCAACCTGCTGTATGTGACAAGATTGCAAACTTAGGTGACTGACCTCAACCCCTCTGTGTTGTGATTCATCCCTAAGGCTCTCTTCTTAAGAGCCTGCTATTATCCATTAGAAGTTGTGAGAACAATTATCTTGAAATGACCCATTTGTGTCTCCAGGAATAAAGTTCAAAATGCTCTGGGAAGGTAATGGCACAGGACAGTTTCTGGAATACTATTCCAGAAGTGGTCATTGCAATTTGCATAGGGCCTCATGAGTGTACTTTAAATCCTTGTTTTGTTTAGAACTTGCCTTTCTGATGCTTAATGAGTAGTCTGAATGTTTAAAGGGAGGAAAACATCAAATTAAAACAGATGATCTGTATTTGTGGGTGCTTTCCTTGCACACTGTTAGAGGGGAAAGAGAGAGAAAAAGAACGTGTTATCTATTGGTGCATGCTGTTATTGTAGAGAATAAATTACACTGAAAGATTTTAACATGGGATAAGCAAAGGTGTTTCATCATCATGTAAGGCAATCTGTTTTTAAAGATCTTACTTGTTCCTATCTGCATCATTAGACATAGAATTCCAAAAGCAGATGCAGACTGAGATTTTTTTCTTGTATTTTTGATACATTTTTTCTAAAAATATTAGTTTGAAGTTGAAACAAGGGAAATTCAATGAAAATTGGAAGCTAATGGGTATGCTTATAGCATACAGAAGACAGATGTCTTTAAACAGAGCAAATCTATTTACCATTGTGGGTATCTTATTCACGAAAACAATGTAGTAGACTTAACAGTGATAATTGATCTTGTTTGCTGGATAAAATATCACTGATAATGATTGGGTGAAAAAAGTGGGATTAACTAACAACATTTAGAGGTTGTTTATTAAATAAGTTTTAGGAGGTAAACTTAGATGGGCTTCTGAGCTCAATCAAAGCTTTGGTGGGATTGCTATTTTCATTGTTTATGAAGGACTGACATGTCCAATCACTTGATCTTTTAGCAATTGCAACTATTGAAACAGAAATTTAATGCAGCTGTGATGGAGTTCGTGTAGGAGAGTTGTGTATGAAATAAGCCATTATGATTTGCAGTAATATACTTCACTTCCACACCCTAACTAGTCCTGCCAGAGTTTTTGAAAGAATCTCTCTTTCGGACAGAATAGACTAACCTAGGTAAGCTTATTGCTGAGACAGAGATTGATAGTGCATTGTAGGGAGAGAAAGAGAGAAGTTGAGAGGTGGAATCAAAGTGCTGTTTTACTGTGGTGTCACTGATCATAATTACTGAAGGGATCAACAAAGTAGAAGGTCTCAGCCAGCTCTTGACATCATTTGTGTTTGTGTTCTGTGTTGTTTCTGTGACATGGACATAGACCTCAGTTCAGAGCATCACTAGAGATTTCAAGCTGCTTGTTTGATCAACAACCCTCATGTCACTACTGAACTAACTTCCTTTTGTTCCAAAATATAGTTAGAAAGAATCAGCAACAAATCATATGTAATAACAGTAACTTCTTTATAGTGCAGGTAGCTAAAGCTTTAATTTATGCTTTGGGAAAAAAATTGCAAGGTGACAATTTCCACAGTTAACCTTGCAAGATTTACCTTTAGCTTGCTGCTTGAAATCAAATGTGCAGAGAAAAACCCGAGTTGCTAGTTGTACATTCAACATGTACATTCTACGTTAGAGCTACTAATACTCTAGTTGTTATTATTTCATACTAAAAAGAACGTTTTGACTGTAGCCTGTGACAGGTGGCTCACTTCTATTTTCCTAAGACCTTACTTATTCTGTGGCTCTTCTGTGCCTGTGTATCCTTTAGCCTTCAATTCTTTGTAAAGATTCAGATTTTTGAAGCACAGGTCTGATATCTGAATTAGGTCTGTCATCTCCTCACGTAGTTCTGTTTTGAATATAGGCTTGGTATCTGATGGTGACAACAGTCACCAGATTTTGATAAATGTTTTTATCCTGTAGGCTTGGATGACTGAACTTGATTTTTATGCCACTGCAATACCATCCTACCAGGATGATCTTATGCATTATCCTGTGTCCTCCATCTCTCTAGTTTCTCTTTAGTTTTGATCATTATAGTCTTTGTATTTTGTAAGTGCTCAAAGTTTCAGTTAAACACTTAAGTTCGGAGCAGGAGCTGAGGTCATAAAACTCTGCAGAACAAACACTCTGTTAACTAATGTCTAATTAGAGAAGTACCTTCTCAGTTAATGGCAAGTGAAATAAGTTTGAATGGTGGTGTTTCATTTCACCAGAAGTCTGAATGGTCCCTTTTCTTTGCAGCTTTACATTAAGTAATAGAAGTACTATTGCCAGCCCTGAATTAGTAATACAGTACTGCAGCAGCTCTTTGCAAGCCTTAATGAAGCTCAGGCATGTTCACAGTAGTCCAACCAAGGTCTCAAGACTGCATTTACAATACTTATGCAATACAAATTGTTAAAGAGGAAGACTTTTCTTCGGTTCATTGACAACCCTTCTGCTGCGGGAGGACTGTGTTTAGCAGTAGGGCCATCTTGCTGGCAATGGAGGTAATTCACCATTTCCAAACATAATCTGTGGATGTGTTTTGTACAATCCATGTGGTATTTAAAAACAAACTTTACCATAGTGAGGTGATATAAAATGACAGGTCTATAGCTGGTTCTGTTACTGAATGTCAACTCAGAACTGTAGCATTTATATCACTGGAGAATATGGCACCGATATGCTAAGGCCCTGAATTGCAGTGACCATTGAATGTGTGACAATTCAACAGGCTGTGCTCTCCACAGTTAGACGAGGCAATGGGAAATAGAATTTGGGCCAGCTTTTCCTCTCAATTACACCAGTGTTTCTGAACTATCTTTATTGTTTTACATGTGCCTTAAGCCAGTGTACTTGTTACTATGGCTAAGCCTGAATTCTAGGAGGTTACAATATCCAGGTGCTTAGTGTACCACTTTATTAGGGTTACTGCTGTGATAACAGAGCAGACTGAAAGCATAACTGTATCTAAGCTTCTTTGATCCCATTTAGCATATTAACTCACCCTGTTATTGAAAGCACATACCTCTGTAGAATATGAAAAAGCATGCTCTAATCTGCAGAATTCGATAGTGCAGTAAAAAAGTGCTAGGATCAGTAATACCTTATATGATTACAGATACTAACTCTGAATGTGAGTCAGCCTTCCGAATAGAGCTTGTCCTCTATTCTACAAGCTGCACAAATTTTGTTGCTATATAAAGCAATGTTACAAAAAAAGAGGCTTGACAGAAGCCTAAACACCATTGCAAAAAAGAGGGAAGTAAAACTAAATACTGGAGAACAGTAAAAATGGGTGAAAAAGATTGAGATCGGGAATAAAAAGGTGCATTAGATGACTGAAAAAAATAGCACTTGGAGTAATAGTGCAAATTAAATGAGAGAGGAAGAGGGATTGGTAAACAATTACATGTGATTATTTTTGAGCTTACTTATAACTGAAGCCATTACAAAATTGGAATACAATGTTATAAACTTTAAGTATTTCTTTCTGATCCTTTTCTTTCCAAAAATTATGATGAAATGGATGCAAATAGAGGTTATTGCTAGTGTTTTACTTCTTTCTAGATACTGCTGTGTTTAGCTTTCACATTTTGGTGAATATTGCTGTGCAGTTCAGGTTAGTGACTGGTGAGGGACTTCTTAGGCTCCCCCTAACCTGGATTGAATCTTGAATGGTTTATGCATGCAAATAGTGTTTTTCTTGCTTTTCTACTCTTTGTTTGACTTGAAGCTTTCCCCAATGACATCACTTTTTTTTTCAGTTGATTTTAATATGATTTATTTAGGACCTTTTGCAAGAGTTTGATTACATTTCATGTCCTCAGTTTACCAAATGTTTAGTGAATTCATACAGTTTTGCCTCTTAGTTCCAATGTAAGGATTTTTTTTTTAATATAATTTTAGTTCTGCTAATCAAAGAGAGAGAGCTTTTACTTTACTTGATTTCCCTCCCCAGCAGTCTTAAAGAGCAAGACTGGTATTTCAAGCTGCCTCCTTTCTTTAGCACTGCCTGTGCCAGAGTCCCTGCAAGCCCGCAGCAACACCAGGCTTTGTGCACTGAGGCTGTGAGCTGTGCTATCCTGAGACTTGCTTCTTTTCCCAGTAGTAACATAAAAGCTTATATGTTGAAATTAAACTTTCCTGGTACCATCTGACCTATGGTCCACAGTGGATATACAGATTACCGTGCACAGTGTGTTTCTGTGTCCTTGCTGGAGTTGCAATTTTAGTACTATTTTGCAAACTTTTAAAGCAGCAGATCAATGCCTTATAAAAGCCTTACTATAAAGTCATTATCCACTATTAATTGGCTTTGAGAAAATGGATTTCAGAATACCTACATAGTGGGCAAGTTATTCTTCAGAAATTTGCTTTAATTGTGCAAAGTTTGAAAAGCTTTGGGGATTGGAATCTGTCTTAAGTCAAAATAGAGTAGATGCTATTAAAGCTGTCTAATCGGTTTGGATTCTTTTTGTTAATCACTTCCACATTAAGCTCAATTGGTTTTAATATAATACAAATTTAAAAGATAAGTATCATACTAGTAAAGAAAATCTTAAAATAATCAGATTTGAAGAGGAGGGGATGTACACTGGACTGAGCTCCACCTGGGCTGCTTGATGTCCTGAAATGTTAATCCCTAACATTCTGTGATTCTGTGAAATCTAGGACTAAGAGCAGAGTTCACAGATTTTTAGTGTGTTTGCAATCAAAACAAATTGGGTTTTGTCTTTTGGTTTTACATCCAGAAATTTTGGGGTCCCTGAACATGCTGTTGCAATTTAATAGTGATTAATCTGGACTAATGTAGCTTCTTGACCTAGAAATTAGTATTTTCAACCATAGCTGAAACTGTAATTATGAAAATAGATATATAGAATCCCTAAGGTCATCTGGTTCCTTTGTCATGAGGATCTATATGTTGTAAATCAGGTTTTATCTATAGTTGCTTCAGCTATTGAAGGCCTCCTTCCTTGAAATGTTATAATTGCCTACAAAACAACCAACTGCTGAACATTCTTTTTGTTTCTTTCATTTTATGTTCAGAAGTAGAACCCAGTCAGAATATTCCACACGAGCTTTTTTAAAAGTAGCTGTACATAACTCTTTCTTCATAAATATGGTGTACATTAAACCACAAATGCAAGCTTTTAAAGTTCAAAGAATAAACAAACATTTTGGAGAAGAAAATTTAGCATAACTTTAACTTTTTATGTTAATTATCAAAACAAATTCCTTAAGATTTTATAATATTTTATAAATACACAGTAGAAAACCAGCATCTTATCAAAGCAGTGATTATTTGCCCCTTTTCTTCCAGACTTGACCTCAAAGCTTAACTTATTATGTGTTCCAGAATGTAACCCAAAAAAAGTCTGAAGATTGGGAGGCCATACCATTTTTGGGAGGGCTTCTGAGGAAATGAAAACACATAAATTGTGAATCCCTGATGGAATAGCAAAATGCCCTGCAGTGTTTTTTTCAGCCAGCAGTGTGCTAAATACAGAATTTAATTACATCTTTGGCAGTCACAGTCACTTCATTTGAAATGCCAACCTCCCCAAAGGCTTCTAGGAATGATATTTCTTTGGGCTTGCTTTTTTTTTTTTGTTCTCCACTCAGAGTGGAGAGGGTACTATATACATGATTCTCTTTTTACCTCATTAATATTTTCATTCAATGAAGAAGTATGGTCACTTGAACTATGTTTTAAACAAAAAATGTAATAGAAATATAAATCATAGCACTTGCCTTTTGAAAGGCATAATTTCAGGATCTGTAGGACTGACAGAATTGCCTTTACATTGTGCCAACAGAGTGAATAAGTAAAAACAGTGAATGAATAAGAAGATAGATAAATGGAGGACTAAGATGAAAACCTGATGTGCAGTATGAGAAATGACCAGTCAAAAAACATGGTTAAAAAATCTATATTGTTTATTATGTGTTTTACAAATACATAATATAGGGAATGTTACATTGATATAGGAAAGAAATTGACATCTGTTCATTTATGTGCTGAAAATACATTAAAAAAAAAAGGTGGTTATGATTTTACATTATTTCTTTCAAACTCAAACATAAAACTCTCTGATCTGAACTATTTTGATTGGTTATAGTAGAACAGGATGCAGAGTAAGTAAGGTAATGCATGCAGGCCATTGCATTTTTCCAGTTAACGGGCTTCTTTCCTCAAAACTTATCTGCCTTTTGTGCACATAATGCAGAAATTAGTATTTTTATCTCTTAATTTATTCTAACCTTGCCATTACTTTAGTCTGTCCTTGCAACACCTTCTGGGAAATTCCTAAACCCTGTGAAGCATGGACTAGACTTCCAGATCAGATTATTTTTCTGTCGGCTGTCTTTATTAGACAATCCCATTAAAACCTTACCTGTGACAAAGGAGGGAAACATAATGCCATCAGCACTCTTATAATGCTACATTCTACAAAAGTTACTGGCATTGGTAAGCTGAATTTAGACAAAACCCTTTAAAATAGTCTCCAAGCTAATTTCATTGATTTATAGAACTATTTATACCAAGCAATTTTTCTTACATTATGCACTAAGGAACAAATTCTACCTTAGGTTTAAGTTGACTGCATTGCTGAGATATCACTGTGAACTAACTTTCTATCTATTTTTATGTCCCTTAAGGATCTCATTAACACAGTAAAGCTGTGGATACTGTCCTGGGTTTTGCTGGGATAGGGTTAATTTTCTTCTTAGTAGCTAGAAAGCACTGTGGTTTGGTTTCAGTGAGGATTGTTGTGAGAACAATGTTGATAACTACAAGGACACCGTGCTTGGGCACTTTGCAAGAACCGAGGACTGGAAGATGGGGGTGGGGGGGAGAAGAAAAGTGTAGTAGTTAGTAAAACCCAGAACTGACAGTTGGATATGCTATGATGTAATATGATTCCATATCGTATTACATCATGTTTAGCCTATTAACCGGGGCTGACCAGAAAGGGGGGAGATTCTTTCGGGAATGGCTTGGGCTCACTTTTCTGGGATTGCAATTTTGGTTTTGGGGTTCCTTTTAGCTCCTCTGGGATCATTATAAGCAGGTGGTGAGCACTTGAACTCTGCATCACTCATATATACATAGTTGCTATCATTATTACTATTATTATTTTATTTTTACTCTAATTATTAAATTGTTCATATCTCAACCTACAAGTCTCCTCACCTTTACCCCTCCAATTCTCTCCCTAATTCGCTGGGCGGAGGGAAGGGAGTGAAGGGGGTGCTGCGAGTGGCTGTGTCTTGTTTGGCTGCCAGCTAAGTTAAACTTTCACAAGCAGTATCTGTCAAATATTAAAAACCTGTAAACTGAAGTAATATGCTCCTATTCGTTGCAGTTTGACAGAGATGGATGTTCACAGCTGGCATCACTTGCACAGATCCACAAACTCAATTTTTACCAACTGGACCTCTGTTTCATAATATTTTAGGTATTGCTATTGTTTTCTGAAATCTTTTGACAGATGCGAAGATTGTGCTTTATAAAAATAAACATCTTCCTAAACATCAACATATGATTACTTATATTCATGTATATTTCTGCACTTTCTTAACTAGTTAGGTTTTTTTCCTGTTGCGAGAGTATTTAATCAATAACTCGGGCATGTTCATCAATGATATGGAAAACTATGATCTTTTGAGAGGTCCAGAAATGTGCAAATGAAATGGTTATAAGAAATAATGCAAAATAACCATGCCTGGAACTTGAATATAAGGCAGTACCTATCTAGTGCTTCATACAGACAGTAAAAGTGTGTGGAATTCAGTTATGTACTTAACTATGTTTCAGACTACAATTTCAAGGAGCAGGCTCTTTGAAGTAGATGTACCTGGTTCTCATTTGCATTTTTTATATAAAGGTTCCATAATGCAAATAAGTCAAGCTGGCCTACTTACATGTTTGAAGTTGGGCATGTGTTCCTGTATTTTGCTGAACAAGATCCTGACTTGGCAGTTCATTGACTTCAAAGCCATTCCTTTGAATCACTCTTGAGTTTTTCAGCTTCTGTACTGTTTTCAACCTGAGCTTTCAGATATTCTTTTTTTGGCTGCTCACCAGTTGTGAATAATAACAGAGAGGGGTTCCTCCCTCCCTCCCTCCCTCCCCTTATATGTTGTAGTGGTGGTCTGTGAAATTACTTCATTATTTTATGCCAAGTTAATTGCAAGACATTTCTTTCAGGAGTAGCAAAACCCAGGTTAATATGAATCATTGCTTATATAGGACTTTTAATATAGGGTACTTTAAGTGGATTCTGAAATGTGGAAAAAAATTACTTGTGGCAAAATTTATGTCAATTGTGCAGTTATGTTAACTAACTTGACGTGTTAGTTTCATAGTTCTCCAGTTTACCTCTGCAGTATTTCACAGATTCTGAGTTTTGGCTATTAGTTGGCATTTCAGTTAATTGTTAATCATTAATGTTAATATAAACCTTTAAGGCAGCTGCAGAATCTCCTGCTGTTCTCCAGCAAAATCATTAAGATGTCTTAACTGCAGTGTGCTGGTCCCACAGTTGTATACAGACATTTATCTTGGCACACTGTAGCTTAAGTAATTATGAAAACATTGTCAAACATCTTTCAGATAAATAACTCGTAAGACCCTCGTTGAAGTTGAGAGATTTGACTTTGGGGCTATCTTAAAAGCAGAAGAGTACAAATGAGATTCCAATATCCCTTATGTAAGGAGTCCAAGGGCAATGGCATATGAGTAGATGTGAGCCTTTAGAGTTGTATACACATCACACACTCCAGTTAACTTCCTCCTTAGCAAGACTTTTCTTTTAAGAAAGCCTTACTTTCCACTGTCTTCCTTGTGCACTTTAACTAACCACAAGTTGCATAGGGTGTTTCTTCAGCACATCTTCAGTCTAGCTGTAATATTTTTATAGATTTATTTTTACAAATAGGTTAAATAGATGCAGGGTAATTCCTTGACTACTTTATTCAGCTGTGATTTACTCATGGGGGGTAATACCAGGAACTAATCTTGCATAAAATGAGCAAACCAAGTAAGGTTATGGCTATTGTCCTCTTTTCATTTCAAACCAGGATATCTGCTAGAAGTATCTCCATTAGTTAAATGTGAGCGTAGTAAAAATATGTTCAACTGTTGTAAGAATGGTACAGATAACTTACCTCTGCAAATAGACAGGAAATTGCAGGATTGGACATCTTCTTAGCTACGGAGAATTTCATTTTGTTTTGTGAGGAAGGACAGAAAGAAGAATAGATCTGACATTATCTTAAAGCGCCAGAAATTACTTCCAAATGTGTGACCAGCTGAACAAACTGTTGTATTAAAAAAACTGATCCAGATTCTGATTTCAGTTACTGTGATGTGAACTCACAGCAATTGCCGTATGTTAGAATTGCTCTGGATTGAAAACTGAATATAAAAACAATGATCTGGCCCGCTGTGTATTTGTAGGGTGTGCTTTTTAAAAGGTAAATGTTATTTTGAAAACTTCTGGAAAAAAATACTTGTTTATCAGCTGATTGTTATACACATGAAAATACCTTACTCTGTCTAACAGTTTTAGTAAAATTAATTTTTAATAAGTAGTTCTTTTTTTATACATGGAAAATATTTCTGGAATCCTTGAAGGGGAAGGTGAATAAGTCTAGCCAACCAACAAGGAAGCAAAAGTTAGTTTAGTTCATAATTTGTAAGAATAAAAAAATCTTATTCTGTTTATGTGGCTAATAAAGGCAGTTGGAAAGTCTCTTAAAAATTGACAGTACTGCAAATGCTACTGTACTTATGCTGCCAGCTTCCTAAATTTGAATTTACTGTGTCAAGAATGAATAAATCTTTTATTTTCTGGTTTGAACGCAGATTCTATTTGACAAATATGATCTTAGTTGTCATTATATTCATTCAGGTTTATGTTTTAATTCGCCTGAACTCTAAAATATGTTAGCACAGAACTTGAATAAGAATGATGAGTAAGGACCATATATTGTTTAAATAGCTGGTTTGGTAATTGTCTGAATGTATTATAGCATGCATAACTCACAGAAATTTATGATGTGTACTTATGCTACTGTACTTATGCTGCCAGCTTCCTA